>NC_054704.1:74593395-74644226 GCF_016097555.1 Gigantopelta aegis
AAATAAAAATCCCTTTAACTTTATTTAGACAATTGGTCGAGGCAGAAAGAGAGAGAGAGAGAGAGAGAGAGAGAGAGAGAGAGAGAGAGAGAGAGAGAGAGAGAGAGAGAGAGAGAGAGAGCGAGAGAGAGAGAGAGAGAGAGAGAGAGAGAGAGAGAGAGAGAGAGGGAGGAAGGAAACATGCTGCCACCACATAAGCTACGCCTACCGATAAAACAGCAAGGGGTCTTTTATATGCTATCTTTCGTAGGCAGGACAGTAGGCCTACATACCTTGACCTGTGCTCTACCAGTCGTGGAGCTCTGGTGTGGACGAGGAAACACCCCAGTGCATAGAGGACGATCGATCCTGCGACCTATCGTTCCTCAGACAAGCGTTCTGCCACAGAGCTACACTCAACTTCGTTTGGCTGACTGACGCTACTCACGACAAGTATAACAATTATATTAAGTCCGTTTGCGTCAAAAGTGAAACAATGAATCGGCATGTAACTCCATATTAAAGGAGCAATACTCAAACTCGAAAACAAAACATATTACCGAGTTTTAAACTCTAACCAACTATAGCACACTTTTTAGCCCGTCCCCGCCCCCCAAGAAAAAAGAAAGAAAAATAAAACGTTTCAAAATATCATAGATTAAATTTCTTTTTTAATAGAGGTAGGAAGACAACTGATGGAACAGTCAAGGTAAAGCATTTCTTTTTCTTTCTTTCTTATTTTCGTGCTTATATCCAATTAAGGTTCAAGGACGCTGTCCTGGGCACCCACCTCAGCTATCTGGGCTGTCTTGTCCAGGACAGTGGGTTAGTTGTTAGTTGTTAGTGAGAGAGAAGAGGGTGTAGTGGTCTCAAACCTACCCATTGAGTCGCTAAAATTCGCTCATAGTGGGAGCCGGTACCGGGCTGCGAACCCTGTACCTACCAGCCTTATGTCCGATAGCTTAACCACGACACCATCAAGGCCGGTAAGCGTTTCTGCTATTTCGTCTGAATATACTTTCGATTGCCGACATTGGCTGTTAGTAATATGTTAGTAATTTGTTAAGAAACCTTTTTTTAGTTACCTTGCATTTGAAAAAAAAGTTATAAGAATTGGTATTGGTTAAAACGTCATGAAATGTTTTAATACGAATTTTAAAATTATTCAGTATGGAATTACATGGCGATTCATTGGTTTCCTTTTGACGCAAACGAACTTCTTTGTTTGGATAAGGGTCATATTCCTGTCAGTTATCGCCTCGATGCTGTGGTGATCAAACCATTTACCTTAAGACTTGTAGCTGCTGGGTTCGTATCTCAAATCCGACGACAAAACCAGCGTTATAAGGTAAAAGTGTAAGACCACTCAACAGAACATTACCCCCCCCCCCCCCCAAACAAACACATTTCACCGTACCTTGCTTGAATGTGGCCCAAACTGATTCACGTCGACGTTACTCGAGATGTAGGTAAGTAAATAAGTACATTAATGAGTAAAATTGAGTATTTAAGTAAGTGATCATCATAATTAACATACAATTATATTTTTCAATTTTCTTTATTAAAAAATAAATTTTTGTACAAAAGACCGTGCAACAGTCTCTGCCACCCCCCCCCCCCCCCCCCAAAAAAAAAAGAAGAAAAAATGTTTAAAAGATCCAGTGTAAACGACGATGTCCGTGATGTCAACCGTGGTGTCCGTGACCATGACCATGTCCGTGACCGTGTCCATGACCGTGACCATGTCCGTGACCGTGTCCATGACTGTGACCATGTCCGTGACCGTGACCGTGACCGTGACCGTGTCCATGTCCATGTCCGTGACCGTGACCATGTCCGTGACCATGTCCGTGACCGTGCCCATGTCCGTGACCGTGTCCGTGACCATGCCCATGTCCGTGACCGTGACCGTGTCCATGACCGTGACCGTGACCGTGTCCGTGTCCGTGTCCGTGTCCGTGTCCGTGACCGTGACCATGGTGGTGACAAGACAGCGCCATCACAACTAAGGACACTGATATTGTCGAAAACAAAAAAAGGAAAGATAAAACATAAAATTCATTATTTGTAATTAGCAGATTCTTAGAGTTATAAAAAACATTTATGAATCGACAACACGCATTTACCTTTCAGCAAGAATTAAAATAAGAACTGATGACATCGAAGAGAAAGGTGCGCCAACATTACTTTCACTGAGGAGAGTTTATTGTAAATGCAAATAAAATGGCAGAACTATTATATTAATTCTTTGGAGTTTTTTGCACAGGAATACGTCTTATGATCCTGGTTGTAAAACAATCCGTGTAAATACAGATCCAATGAATTCTACAGTAAAGTATCTAATGTTTTGTGATTCGCTTTATTATTATTATTATTATTATTATTATTATTACTTTTAAGAAGATTGTTTTAAATATCTTATACCATCAAGACTCAGAATTGTGAATTTATATTGAGTTTAAACTTAATATTTTTGTTTGCACTGGCGAATTAAAAATGTGAAAAATCCCTTTAATTTCATGTGTACATATTCTGTACTAATATGTATGTGATGATGATGATGATAATAATAATAATAATAATAATAATAATAAATATTGCATACCGATCAATACTGCCAAAAACATAATGCTCGAGTATTTCATGCTTGCAGTTTTTGTATTCTTCGGAGTGACAAGTGGAGTTAAACCGTTAATTTTGAAACTAATTGAAATATGTTCATGTTTTATAGTAAACAGTTTCAAACAAAATCATCAACCACGGCATGCCGTCAGTGCTGTGTAACCGCTAGTAAGGATTTACTTGACAGCAAGATTTCCGGCAAAAGGCAGAAAACAAACCGCACTGCACTAATGAATCGACATTTCTGGTATGAATGAATGAATGAATGAATGAATGAATGTGTAAAAATAAAAGAGCACATGGATTGAGTTAATATCACATTTTATTTAAGGTATGTGCTGCTTTTATTAATTTTTTTGTAACTTGTTTCCTAAAAATGTTAATGAGGTAAGTAATGCAATTGGATCAGGGTATTTTCATTTTCATTGTTCTGCCATTACGTATCTATATTTTAATACCGTTTTACATTAATTCTGTTCCTTTGAAATGGTGATAGACTAATTACATAATATACAGAATCGAAAATGTGGGTGCTGGAGGTGCACAACCCGTCTCGTATATTGCAATACTCGGAAAATATAATTTTAATGTATGGATATAATACATTAAAATTTTATTTCTTTTTCGTTGGGGGGTGGGGTGGGGGTGGGGGGGATGGGGGTGGACTATCTCAAGTCAACTGGCAATTTAAAACCAGATTTTCGCGATATTTTCAACATTCCGTGGCATTTATTTAGCTGTGGAATTTTAAATTTTCTGAATCAAGTTCCTTACTTAATTATGTGTTTTGTAAAACTGACCAATGAAATTCGTCTGATATATATGAACTGCAATACTGCTATGGACATAGTGACACACGTTGATCGTGCTACTGACACACAGTGCCACATTACTACATTGTATACACTACAGACATTATTACGCTAGTAGGCCACCGATCACAGTTATCTTCCCATTTGGTTGTCATCATATCTTTAATAAACCTCCAATTATTATATCTAAAATGCAAAATTTTACAGATACAGATTTAATTTTTTTTCAAAAATTTGAATTTAAGTTTAATAATTCATTAAAAATTAAGTAAAATCTAATGATTGATTTATTTTCTTTAAATATTTCAAAATCTTTCCAAGACAACACTTTGTAGATAGAACATATGTAGAAGAAAAATAGCTATTTATTATATGTTGTAGAAGCATCACGAGGGGTATATGGCTTTTTATGTACCCTCTGTGTGTTCTTTTACCCCGAGCCGAGCCGAAAACGAGTTTTTAACTTCAAATGTTTGTAATACGAAATTGTCTGAAACAGATATTAATAAAAAAAAATAAACAACTTTATTTATTTATAATCTAATTATTGCTTTAGCATTAACTGGGGTGGCTGGAAACTGTTGGAAATTACAGACGGTGTATAAGAGAATTTGGCTCCGCCCACAGGGGTACAAGGGATTGGTCCAACGGCAAACAACCAATGAGATTAAAGAATTTTACATGAAGGCGAGATAATGTTTATTGATAAAGTTATTAAATTTTAAAGTTGGTGTCCGTCAAGTTTCCATTGCTAAAATTGGCCATGGCAAGGCATGGGCCTGCTGATATTAATAAAGATGTTATAGCCACTAACGCTATATAGAAACATATAGCGTAATTAATTGTGGTCTGTGGCCAGTAGTGAATATATCTGGTCTACAGTTCCACGTGTTACCTTATTTCTTATTGCCATCAGTATGTATATATTACATATATATCTTGACTCAGTGAAAACAATCATGTTGAAATTTGAAATAACACCACATATTGTTTTGGTCTGTTTAACGGCATCACTAGAACAAATTGATCACTTAATCTTCGGTTAATGGATGCCATACGTTTGATAATTGTAACACACAGTCAGAGAGAAACCCTCGCTACATTTTTCAATTAGCAAGAGATCTTTTATATATACTTTCCGACAAACAGGACAGCACACACCACGGCATTTAATTTGATATACAAGTCGTGGAGCACACGTTGACGGGAAATATGACCTTAGTATAGGCAACGCATGTTGGTCGTCCATCGACGTTAAAGCAAACCTCAATAAATATTATTAAAAAAAAAAAAAAAAAAAAAAAAGAGAAAAAAAGAAACACTTAAATAATGATGGGTATTGGCACGCACCGAACAGCCACTGTAGGTACTGTAACTTGAGGAATCAGACATTATGCTGCCATTTAATTTTTTGTTTAAAATGTAGATGTTCCTATGTGTATTGTGGATTACTTTAAACACGTTTTACCAGCCTCGGTGGCGTAGTGGTTAGGCCATCGGTCAACAGGCTGGTAGGTACTGGGTTCGGATCCCAGTCGAGGCATGGGATTTTTAATCCAGATACCGACTCCAAACCCTGAGTGAGTGCTCCGCAAGGCTCAGTGGGTAGGTGTAACCCACTTGCACCGACCAGTGATCCATAACTGGTTCAACAAAGGCCATGGTTTGTGCTATCCTGCCTGTGGGAAGTGCAAATAAAAGATCCCTTGCTGTCTGTCGTAAAAGAGTAGCCTATGTGGCGACAGCGGGTTTCCTCTAAAAAAAAATATGTGTGGTCCTTAACCATATGTCTGACGCCATATAACCGTAAATAAAATGTGTTGAGTGCGTCGTTAAATAAAACACTTCTTTCTTTCTTTCTTAAACACGTTTTCAACAATTTTAATTTGTGATACCGTACAGGGCCGTACCCTCCGGGGGAGGGGGGGGGGGGGGGCATTTGCCCCCTGAGAATCTCACTTTTTATATTACATCAGAAAATAGCACACACATTGCAGGGTTTAATTTGTATAATGTTTCATTTGTTTATAAAAAGTAGTGCCCCCCCCCCCCCCCCCCCCCGGATCTTCATCAGGGTACGGGCAGTATGTCCAGTTTTGCAGGGCCGTACGGGCAACAGTACACCAAATAATATCTCACTATGTCAAAGTTTGAAGTGCACCCAACTTTTCATTCCGCAGTTAACGCTACCGGTCCTTCCATTGGTGATAAACATGATAATGTTTGTTGTCATATGATGTTACATCTGGCCAGTAAAATGTTGTAATTTAATTTCAAAAGTGTGCTTGAACCTGTACTAGGGGTGGGAGGGGCTGGGTGGGGTGGGGTTGGTACTGTGTTCTATTAAACATAGGAAAACATGTTTTGTGCAGAACTAGGGTAGTCTAAGACGCTACCCATTATGTCTGAAATGAGCAGCTTAACCCCCAGAGTTTTCTGATTTACTTTGAGGGTCAAGTCAGATCAAGTCATAGGTTTTAACGTGCACATTCAGAATAAGCTGTAGTAGCACACGCCTGTCATGGGCGCAGGTGTCGACTTTTGCCGGCTCCTGCATCCAGGGTGAGGGGTTGTAGTATATATATCCATGGTGTGTTTGTTGAAATGCTGTATGTAACAGTTTTAGCTGATTATGTTACTATTGTTGTCTATGTGATTTGTAGTATTGCAGGTGGGCACTGACTTTTATTTTGTGTAGCAGAAAAAACATTACTATGCCCTGGTTTTAGTTTACTGCTGGAACTGGTTATTTGGGTTAGGTATGGCTTTTCATGGCTAAACCACTACACGTACCTTACGGTTACACACCACCATTAATTACTCCATGCGGTTCAATACAATTTCTGTGTCAGGATATATTCTGTGAAAAATACAACACTAACGAGAGGGTCATGTGACTACTAATGTTAGCGAGTGATCTCAAAAGACAAGTATTATGTAAAAAATACAACACTAACGAGAGGGTCATGTGACTACTAATGTTAGCGAGTGATCTCAAAAGACAAGTATTATGTAAAAAATACAACACTAACGAGAGGGTCATGTGACGACTAATGTTAGCGAGTGATCTCAAAAGACAAGTATTATGTAAAAAATCAGCAAAGGTCGACCACGACATTTATTTCAGCATGCAGCCCTCATACCTGATCACCGTCTCGTGTTGCTGTTATACATGTAGCAGTATACCACTTTCACAGTTGTTATCAGTTAGTACTACATATAACAAGTAACTTCAAACCAATGGGTTATTCAAATACCACAATGGTCAACGTACGTGTAATCATCAAATACAGATTTAAAAAAAAAAATCATATCAGAAGTTTTAATAGATTTTATTATGAAGAACTATTTCCGAAACCGGACTATATTAAGCTTCTATGTCAAGTAACGATACGACAAATGGTGGTTTGATGCCTATAGGTTTGTATCTAAGTACAACAATTTAAGGTAACTGAGTTGTGTCCTCAGGGCAGCTTGGACGGTGCCACTATCCACCATTATTTAGGTTCATCTTCCATTTCAACATACTTCTTTCCAGTGGCTCTAGATATGATTAATAAAATCACAACCGTGAAATCATCACGATACATAACGCAACACATTGTGAGATATATTTCATAATAATACACACTGACGACCAAATACCATTTGGAACGCTTGACTAATATTCAACGAGAGTGATAAATATATAGAAGATATTTTTTAAAAACCCCATGAAAGTTTCTATTTATTATATAGTTTGTGGCAATTTACCTTTATTTTTAAAATGCCAGCAGCAAAATAGTTCCGACTTTCTTACAGTGAAGATAACACTTTCTATAGTGACGATAACACATTTTAGAATGAAATAGTGAAATTTTCGTCACTGAGTGACTGATAACACTTTTATTTCACTGATATTTTAAGATATTTCACCAAATGTTATATAATAAAGTACATATTTATCATAATACGGGAAACTAAGATTCACAGATATGATTTTCATCCACTCTCCGCCTCCCTGGTATTATGCTTTTTGACGGTACGTGTTAGGAAGTTTCTACATTAGGTGAACAGTTTCAAACCATAACATCATTGACCCCATCTTCATTGTATCTTTCACAAATTGATTCACATTAGCGTTACATATGTTGCAAGTAATGTTCTGATAATCAAAACTAAGACATTATTTTATTTATTTTTCTTTATTAAAAAATTGATTATATGTACCATGGCCGTACAACAGCCTTTTGTTTTCAAAACAATGGAAATTCCGTGATTTCATCCGTGATGACCATGTCCGTGACCGTGACCGTGTCCGTGACCATGTCCGTGTCCGTGACCGTGACCATGACCATGACCATGACCGTGGCCGTGACCGTGTCCGTGACCGTGACCGTGACCATGGCCGTGACCATGACCGTGACCATGTCCGTGACCGTGACCATGTCCGTGACCGTGACCATGACCGTGGCCGTGACCATGACCGTGGCCGTGACCATGACCGTGTCCATGACCGTGTCCGTGTCCGTGGCCATGTCCGTGACCGTGTCCATGTCCGTGACCGTGACCGTGACCGTGACCATGACCATGTCCATGTCCGTGACCGTGTCCATGATGATGACAAGACAGTGCCATCGCAACTAAGGAGACTGGTATTATCGGCAAAAAGAGAAGAAAAAACAATTTTAGTAACAAGCATATTCCTCTTTATTAATTGTTAGACGTTTTTTTTCTTTTCTGTTAAGACTTTTTTCCAAATGAAATAAACCAACAATTTTATTCTGTTGGTTGTTCATATTATAAAAGGAATTTCTCGAAATCACTCACATTTTGGTTTTACTTATGAATTAAACACTAAAAATTATTTTAAATTCTTAATATGTAAACAATCAGTGATCATTACAAATGCTTTGAAATGATATTTTGTCAAATGCAGTACAGTGTAATAATAATAATAGTAATAATCATACAAAACGTTTGCATACCTATTACTACCACCAGAAACAAAATACTTGAATACTTCATTTTGGCACTTTCTTCTGAACTGTGTTAAAAGTGGAGTTAAACCGTTGATTTTGAAACTAATCGAAATCTGTTCATGTTTTATAGTAAACAGTATAAAACAAAATCACTGACCACAGCATGCTGTCTCTGCTGTGTAACCGCTAGTAAGGATTTACTTGACAGCAGGATTTCCGAAAAAACGCAGAAAAGAAAAACTAACAGCACTGCACCAATGAATCGACATTTGAAATAATGACTACTACTTTTTAATAGTTAGATTCAACTTATTAAATGCAAGGAAAGATGATTAAAAAGGAATGGTATAAATAAATAAATAAATGAATGCGCGTGCTTGTGTGTGTAAAATGAGCACATGGATTGAGAAACTATATCATAAACTATATTTTCTCGAAAGTATTACTTTTAGTTTATTTTTGTAACTCATTTTCGCTAAAAAATTTAATGAAGTAAGTAATGCTATTGGTTTAAGATAATTTCATTTTCATTATTCTACTTTCATGTCTACATTTTTAACACTTTTGTTTCATATTAAGTATGCCTTTGACTTGATGGTAGTCTAAGTACATACTTTGTAGAAAAGGTGGGTGCTGAAAAAGTTTGGTTTGTTTAACGACACCACTGGAGCACATTGATTAATTAATCATCGGCTATTGGATGTCAAACATTTGGTAATTCTGACTCGTAGTCAACAGAGGAAATCCGCTACATTTTTCCTAATGCAGCAAGTGATCTTTTATATGTACTTTCCCACAGACAGGAAAACACATACCACGGCCTTTGACCAGTTGTGGTGCACTGGTTGGAACGAGAAACAAATCCAATCCGTTGAACGGATCCACTGAGGTGGTTCGATCCTGCGACGAAAGCATCTCAGGTGAGCGCTCAACCGATTGAGCTAAATCCCACCCCAGGTGGGTCCTCAGTGCAATCTCTCTCGAATATCGCAATGCTTCGAAATTCCAGTATTTGAGAGATGGCTATAATAAATATATTTCATTTTTATAGAGGAGATATAATATCTTTGTCAATGGATAATTCTGGACAATCTTGGCAACCCTGGCAACCACGGCAATCGGCAATACTTACGTCACTTTTCTTAATTAATTATTTATAAAATTTTTGCAATAATAACAAATTAATTTCCTCTCTTAAACATTAACTATAATAAAAGGAAGCGACTGTTTTATTTAACGATGCACTCAACACATTTTATTTACGGTTATATGGCGTCAGACATATGGTTAAGGACCACACAGATATTGAGAGAGGAAACCCGCTGTTGCCACTACATGGGCTACTCTTTTCGATTAGCAGCAAGGGATCTTTTATATGCACCATCCATACAGACATGATAGTACATACCACGGGCTTTGTTACACCAGTTGTGGAACACTGGCTGGAAAGAGAAATAGCCCAATGGGTCCACCGACGGGGATCGATCCTAGACTGACCGCGCATCAAGCGAACGCTTTACCACTGGGCTACGTCCCGTCCTCCATTAACTGTAATACGTTCATGGATAATACCATGGAAACTATATTTCTTGGTCTGGGAGGAAAAAAACGTGCTTTTATATATGTGCGCATTCTTGTTCGAATACAAGGGACGGGACGTAGCCCAGTGTTAAAGCGCTCGCCTGATGCGCAGTTGGTCTGGGATCCATCCCCGACGGTAGGCCCATTTGACTATTTCTCGTTCCAGCCAGTGCAGCACGACTATAATATAAAATGCCGTGGTATTTGATGTCTTGTCTGGGAGGGTGGTGCTTATAAAAGATCCCTTACTACTAATAGAAAAATGTAGCGGTTTTCCCCTCTAAGACTATATGTCAAAAATGTTTCCAGTGTGTGCGTGTGTGTTGTGTGTGTATTTGTGTGTGTATGTGTGCGTGTGTGAGTGGCTGTGTATGTGTGGTGTGTGTGTGTTTGTCTGTGTGTGGTGTGTGTGTGGTATGTCTGGTGTGTATGTGGTGTTTGTATGTATTTGTGGCTGTGTGTGTGGTGTGTGTGTGGTGTGGTGTGTGTGTATGTATGTGATGTGTGTGTCTGTGTGTGTGTGTGTGTGTGTGTATGTGTGTGTCTGTGTGTGTGTCTATGTGCGTCAGTGTCTATGTCTGTGTGTCTCTCTGTGTCTGTGTGTCTCTCTCTCTGTGTCTGTGTGTGTGTGTCTGTGTTTGTGTGTCTGTGTGTGTGTGTCTCTGTGTGTATGTGTGCGTCTGTGTATGTCTGTCTCTGTGTGTGTATGTCTGTATGTGCGCGTGTGTGTATGTGTGTGTATGTGTGTGTGTGGTGTGCGTGTGTCTGTATGTGTATGTGTGTGTGTTTGTGTGTGTGTCTCTGTATGTGTGTCTGTGTCTGTACATGTGTATGTGTCTGTGTGTATATGTCTGTGTGTGTGCGCGTGTGTGTCTGTGTGTGTACAGCGCCGTATCAAAAGTGTTCGCGAAAATGACGTCAGTAACACGGAAGCGCTTTTCTACCTTCCGCAAAATGCGTGTTTTTCCCAAGTTACGTAAAACCAAGCCTTTTGATATAATCCCTATTTATATATTTTTTACGTAGCTACACGGGTGACGTCAAGAATTAGTTGTCTGCTCCCTTGATCTTGAAGCAGACGGTGTTTTGCAAAATGGGTCGCAAATTCACAGATCTCACTACCGAGAAAAATCAACTGATTGTTGACTTAAAATCGCATGGCCACAGAAACTCAGAAATTGTCAAATTATTGACGGTTCCCGAGTCTACCATTCGATCAGTGTGGAAAAAATATTGTATAAGCGGAAGTGTTGAGAACGCCAAAAGAACTGGTCGACCACGAAAGATCACAATTAGAGGAGAATTGTTTACTTCGGAGTGTCAAAAAAACATAGAAATCGCGGGAAAGTTCTTAGAGATATAACTGCTGATTTTAATCAAGGTAGGAGAGTGAAAGTTCATCCTGTGACAATTCAAAGAATTTTACAAAAACAATTTGATTTTTAGGCAAGTTATTCGAAAAAAAAGAGAGTATCCGTGAAGTGAAAAAAAGCAAGAAAAAAAAGCGACTGTCGTGGTGCCTGGAAAGGAGATGGTGGGATGTTAATAACCAGTGGAGTCAAGTGATATTTAGTGATGAATCTCAGATAGTAATTGGCAAAAAACACCGTGTTTTTGTTTGGCGAGCTGCACATGAAGTATACCGTCCCGAATGCATGATTGTTCCATGTCAACGAAGGGTGTCGATTATGATCTGGGGCTGCATTACATGACATGGTGTCGGAACTTTATGTATGGTTAATGGAAACATTAATGCTGAAAAGTATCGTGAAATACTCGACAATCATCTCTGGCCTGTTTTAGCACGACATTTTATCGATAAACCATATCGTTTTCAGGATGACAATGCAGCTTGTCATAGAACTCGATTAATCGAGGCATATAAACGTGAAAATAATATTCGTAGTATGACATGGCCTGTTCAGTCACCAGACTTGAACATAATAGAAAATATTTGGTTAAGAATGAAAAAAATACTGCAAAACAAGGCCCTAACCATAAAAACGTCTGAAGAGTTGTTCGCTGCAGTTCTTGACATATGGGAAAATTTGAATGTGGAATACATTCAGTTTATATTTTTCACTTCCACGTCGCATTATGGCTTGCATTCGTAACAAGGGACACTTAACCAAATATTGAGGTATGGTTATTAGTTCTACTAGCCGAATTTTGTTTTTAAAATTTACATACTGACCCGTGTTTACGTCGACCATTTTGGATTATCGCGAAAACTTTTGATACGGCGCTGTATGTGTGTGTCTGTGTGTGTGTGTCTGTGTGTGTGTGGTGTTTGTAGGTATTTGTGGCTGTGTGTGTGGTTTTTGTGTGTCTGACTCTGTGTGGTGTGTGTGTGGTATGGTATGATGTGGTGTGCGTCAGTGTATATGTCTGTGTGTGTGTGTGTCTGTGTCTCTCTCTCTCTCTGTATGTGTGTCTGTGTTTGTGTGTATGTCTGTGTGTGTGTGTATGTGTGTGTGTCTCTGTGTGTATGTGTGCGTCTGTGTATGTATGTCTCTGTGTATGTATGTCTGTATGTGCGTGTGTGTGTATGTCTGTATGTGCGTGTGTGTATGTGTGTGTGGTGTGTGTGTGTCTGTGTGTATATGTATGTGTGTGTATGTGTGTTTGTATGTGTGTGTATGTCTGTATGTGTATGTGTGTGTGTTTGTCTGTGTGTGTGTCTGTACGTGTGCCTGTGTGTGTGTCTGTGTGTGTGTGTGTGTGCGTGTGTGTCTGTGTGTGTATGTGTATGTGTGTGTGTTTCTGTATGTGTATGTGTGTGTGAATGTGTGTGTGTACGTGTACGTGTGTGTATGTGTGTGTGTATCTGTGTGTGTTTGTGTGTGTCTCTGTGTGTGTGTGTGTGCATGTGTGCATGTGTGTATGTGTATGTTTGTATGTATGTGTGTGTGTGCGTGTCTGTGTATGTGTATGTATCTCTCTCTCTCTCTCTCTCTCTCTCTCTCTCTCTCTCTCTCTCTCTCTCTCTCTGTGTGTGTGTGTGTGTGTGTGTGTGTGTGAGGGGAGATGGGAACAAGACATGTTGGCACATAATAAAGTATAGGTAAGGTCAGGCATAAAGATCAGTTCATCCACCGACCTCATGGGCAACTGAAATGTTATTTTTTATTAGGTAAACAACAACAAAAACAACAAACGTTAAAGGAACACGTGCTAAAATTTAATATAAACTGTGTTCAAAGCATACTGGAGTGACTGAAACATGAGGATTGGTTTTGAACAGGAGGATGATTGGGCGAGTCAGCTACTCGCCGACAAGAGTCGGCGGTGACGTATAAATCAAGCTTAATAAGCAGACACGGCACAAGTAATTGAATATTATGGGGGTGTGGCTGACTGATTGAGGGCGCCAAACGCCATATTTTTAGTGGTATCCGAGGCATGCTCCTGAGGAAAAAATATGAACACTAGATGTCTTGAAATTAATTTTTCTGTATTCAGCAATAAAAAATTATCATTACAAATCATTGTAAATGCAACACTTTTATAATGAATTTTCACGATGTAATGCATTTATTGTAGTTTTGTTTTGTTCAGTGACACCACTAGAGCACATTGATTAATTAATTAATCATCGGCTATTGGATGACAAACGTTTAGTAATTGTGACACGTAGTCATTTTTCCTAATCAGGTACGAGATCTTTTATATGCACATTCCCACAGACAAGAAAGCACATACCACGGTCTTTGACTTGTTGTGGTGCACTGGTTGGAACGAGAAAATCCCAGTCAGTTGAATGAATCCACCGAGGTGGTTCGATCCTGCGACGTAAGCATCTCAAGCGAGCTATCATCCGACTGAGCTATAGCCCAATAGGCCCACCGACAGGGTTCGATCCTATACCGACCGCGAGAACAGCAGTACAATCCAACTAAATAATTCATTACAGTTAGACTCGCAAATATCATGAATATTAATAACAAATAATCGAATTACTATTTAGGACTTTGTATTAAAACGTTTAGCTTAAATCTGGTTTGACACGCGTTTAAGGCAAGCGCTCACCCCCCCCCCCCCCCCCCCCGTCGCTCCCGCTATTTGTTAGTCACTATTATTATGTTGACCCTGATGGAAAAAAAAAAGACATCACATATTTAGTAAAAGCAAATGATGACTACAACCAACGCTTTCAACCCACAGAGTCAGAAGATGATTGTGCTACTGGCAGTCAGTTCGACATTCAGTCTCACATTACAACTGTGAATAAAATACAGACAGTATTACGCTAGTAGTGAAATGAATTTGATATACAATCCCATGTGTTCCCATATTTCGTTCCATATCCATATTAAACATATCTAAACCCAATGGAAAAAAACCCTTCATGCTGAAATGTGAGATGATACGAAAGTTCGTTGTTTTATTTAACAACATCACTAAAGCATATTAACTAATCACAGGTTATTGGATCTGACATTTAGGCAGTGAAAACCGCTAACGGCTTTCATTAGAATCAGTGGCGGAACGTAGCCCAGTGGTAAAGCATTCGCTTGATGCTCGGTAGGTTTAGGATCGATCTCCGTCAAGGCCTCCTTGGGCAATTTCTCGTTCCAGCCAGTACTCCACAACTGGTATAACAAAGACCGTGGTATGGGATGGTGCATATAAAAGATCCCTTGCTGCTAATCGAAAAGAGTAGCCAATGAAGTGGCAACAGCGGGTTTCCTCTCTTTGTCTGTGTTGTCATTAACCTTATGTCTGACGCCATATAACCGTAAATAAAATGTGTTGTGTGCGTCATAAAATGAAACATTTCCTTCCTTCCTTCATAAGAATCACGGGATGTTTTTAATACACTTTCCACGGAACAACATGACAGCACATACTACGGTATTTAAAATACCAGTCGTTTGGACGCGAAATATCATACTGAGTACACCATTTGCTGATCTCATCATTGTGGTTTTATTAAATATATTTAGATCAGTTTGAAACATTCATGATACAATGGAAGATACACTTAAATAATAATGGATATTGGCACCAAACAGTGACTGTAGGTACTGTAACTTGAGGAATTCGAAATCATGCTGCCAGCTAATTTTATTCAAAATGTAGATGCTCCTGAAATAAATTGTGCAGTACATCAAATATCGTTTCTATCAGTGTAAAGGAGGGATCCCTCATGTTCAGTATTCATACCAAACATGACGAGATAGAGAAAAGGGAAGGGTGTTGCATTGGTGAAGCGACTTTAAAAATGCACATTTGGTTTAGCAGAAGACAGACATTACTGTCCTGATTCTTGTTGACTGCCCCACCTAAACCTTTTAAGTGTAAGTTATGTTCGTCTTTGATGGCTAAAACATCTATCTTAAGTCTTAGCAGATCTGGCCTGGGTGGCGTTATGGTTAAACCACCTACCTTAATAAGACTCGTAGGTATTGGCGTGGTGTTGGCGTTATGGTTAAACCATCTACCTCAATAACGACTCGCAGGTACTGGCCTGGGTGGCGTCATTGTTAAACCACCTACTTTAACAAAACTCGCAGGTACTGGCCTGGGTGGCGTCATTGTTAAACCACCTACTTTAACAAAACTCGTAGGTACTGGCCTGGGTGGCGTCATGCTTAAACCACCTACTTTAACAAGACTCGCAGGTACTGGCCTCTGTGGCGTCATGGTTAAACCACCTACTTTAACAAGACTCGCAGGTACTGGCCTGGGTGGCGTCATTGTTAAACCACCTACTTTAACAAAACTCGTACGTACTGGCCTGGGTGGCGTCATGGTTAAACCACCTACTTTAACAAGACTCGCAGGTACTGGCCTGGGTGGCGTCATGGTTAAACCACCTACTTTAACAAGACTTGCAGGTACTGGCCTCTGTGGCGTTATAGTTAAACCACCTACTTTAACAAGACTCGCAGGTACTGGCCTGGGTGGCGTCATGGTTAAACCACCTACCGTAACAAGACTCTCAGGTACTGGCCTCTGTGGCGTCAAACCATCTACCCGTATTTCAGCACTGGCTCCATCCGAGCCTGAATTTTAACGTAAATGTGCAAGACTCTTTCATTAACCATTACCCCCTCTTCTGGATAGACAATCTAAGGTAACCGCGTGATTTCCCAAGGCCAGCCTGCTTAAAAATTCAGTGGATACAAGTTTGATAAATGGCACGTCACATTATGAGGTAATTTTCATAAACTGATCACCAAATATTGTTCGTAACACTTGGCAAATATCCAGCGAGATTGATAAATGTAATTATAGTATACATGTTTATTCATCATGCTATGGGAAACGAGATATTCAAATATGGTTTGCTGTAACTTTTCGCCTTACTCTTTTTTATTATTTTTTAATTTTTACAATTTTCTGCGTGTTAGGAAGTTTGTGGAGGCGGTGAACAGTTGCAAAACGTAACAGCGTTCTATTTGTCTCATATTGATTTACATTAGCGTTACTTAGTTGTAAGTGATGTTCTGATAATCAACACTAAGACACCAAGTCACTTTTTTTTTAATGTTCTTTATTAAAAAAATTGATTATATAAACAACGGCCGTGCAACAGCCTTTTGTTTTCAATACAATGGAAACGTCCGTGATTTCATCCGTGGTGACCATGTCCGTGACCGTGACCGTGACCGTGTCCATGTCCGTGTCCATGCCCGTGACCGTGTCCGTGTCCGTGACCGTGACCGTGACCGTGACCATGCCCGTGACCGTGGCCATGTCCATGACCGTGTCCGTGACCGTGACCATGTCCGTGACCGTGACCGTGTCCATGTCCGTGACCATGACCGTGTCCATGACCATGACCATGTCCGTGACCATGACCGTGACCATGACCATGACCGTGTCCATGTCCGTGGCCGTGTCCATGACCGTGCCCGTGTCCGTGTCCGTGTCCATGATGATGACAAGACAGCGCCATCACAACTAAGGAGGCTGGTATTGTCGGCAGAATATAGAAAAAGAAATATTAGTAGTAATCAGCAGATTCCTAATACTATTTATACGTTTAGGGTCAATACAGAAACGGCCTGCTTGGACTATTAAGAATTTTTTTTTCAAATGCAAATAAAGAGTTTGTTGATAATAGAAATGATTTTACGAAATTTCTTGTAGTTATTTATAAAGCAGTCCATGTAGATCTTCATCCAGTTTGTAACACAATAATATATCTTATGTTCTGTGATTCGGTTTATTAAACTACTACTACTACTACTACTACTACTACTACTACTACTACTACTACTACTACTACTACTTCTGAAATATATATATATTTTTTAAATTCTTAATATATAAATATTCAATGATCATTATTAATGATTTGGAACAAGATTTTATCAACAACAATAATTGTAATAGTAATAATAATAAATATTTACATACCTATTATTACCACCAGAAACAAAATGCTTGAATACTTCATTTTCGCACTTTCTTCTGAACTGTGTTAAAAGTAGAGTTAAACCGTTGATTTTGAAACTAACTGAAACCTGTTCGTGTTTTATAGTAAACAGTTTAAAACAAAATCACCAACCACAGCATGCTATCGCTGCTGTTTAACAGCTACTAAGGATTTACTTGACAGCAAGATTTCCGGCTGAAAACAACACCACCACCTTCACCAATGAACTGACCATATAAAAGTGTAATATGCGTGTGCGTGTTTTTTTTTGCGACTATGTATATCATATATCGATTTGTCCTAAACAAATGCATTTAAAATTTACCACCTCCACCCTCAACCACCCATGCTTTATGCAATCATAATTTTTGGGGGTCCATTCATTACTCAACATGCACGTATATTGGAAATGTATCCGTTATTTCAAATGTCGGATCATCATTGCATTGGTTGTTACAACAGGAAGCACTGCGGCGAGTTAGCAGTTCTGTGGTGACTACACCGCACTTACATGCTATGCGCAGTGATGTGAAACATAATACATTCATATAAAAGAAGCCATACTTGGTTTAAAACTCAATACTTTAACTTAGCGGTTAGCAGAAATCAAACAAAAATGAAAGAAATGGAAGGAAATGGTTTATTTAACGATGCACTCAACACATTTTATTTTCGGTTATATGGCGTCGGACATATGGTTAAGGACCACACAGATATTGAGAGAGGAAACCCGCTGTCGCCACTTCACGGGCTACTCTTTTCGATTGGCAGCAAGAAATCTTTTATAAGCACTACCCCATAGACAGGATAGCACATACCACGGCCTTTGATATACCAGTCGTGGTGCACTGGCTGGAGCGAGAAATAACCCTGTGGGCCCACTGACGGGGATCGATCCCAAACCGACCGCGCATCAAGTGAGCGCTTTACCACTGGGCTACGTCCCGCCCCTAAGCAAATGTAAACAATCTAAACCTTGTTTTTCTGACATCCCTAATTGGTACGTGGAAACATAATCATTGAAATAATTTATTTACTTCATTTTATATTTCATATGCGAATTAAATATATTTCTAATAATTCACGTTTTGGTAACTACGCCTTGACAGGCTGCAAATTCCATTCATTATTACAAATACAATATCTAGTATTTCAGATTGGACGTGTAAACATTTTCTGTAGATTTGTTCAAGACATGACTTTATTACATCACTAGTGTTAATTTCATTAAATTGTGTTCTTACATAATGTTTATATTATGTTACTGTTTCAGTGTCACTGGCTCTTTTGACACTATAGTTCAGCCCATCGTCACGGTCACGGACACCATGGACATCGTCATGGTTACCCCTGCGCGTGCTGTAACCTCAGCGTGGTGCAGGGGTGTAACATACTCTTTGAGAATGGCCAATACAGCACAAAATTGAAGTTTTGAGTAAAAGTCAGTATCTATCTGTGATATTTGTGTTTTTGCACAGTTCTTTACACTGTGTTTTTGTTTAAATCTTGAATTTTTATATTGATGTTGATCATCACTTTATTTGTTTGCATTACCATAGTTTGACACCCAATAGCCGATGTATTTTTCGTGCTGAGGTGTCGTTAAACATTAATTAATTAATTAATTAATTCATTCATTCGTCATGGTTAAATCAGACTTCTTGCCGTGACTGTTGTACGGTCTTGACATAATGTATATATACATTTTTACAAATAGACAAATAAACCAAAAAAAATAAAATAAAAATAAAAATATTTTGTTTCTATTTCTTGGCAGATGGTAGGCATTACAATACATGTGGTATGCGGTGTGTGTGTGTGTGTGTGTGTGTGTGTGTGTGTGTGTGTGTGTGTGTGTGTGTGTAAAATCATGTATTCAGACGGGGAAAGGCACAAGCACTATTTAATTTTTTAGTATATATAGTAAGACTAAAAGGTAAATATCTCGACAGTACCCTAAACCCCCACAGCCACATCCCAGTTCATACGGGTGTGGATTGAACGCCGACCACAGTCATTTTACGTGTGGACATACCATCCCTATTCGTATTTCGATAATAAGAATCTTCTTACACTCTATTACGTGTTCCTGGAATTACCCTTCCTTTATTTGTGAGCGATAACTCTTTGTAGCTAATTACAAATGGCGTCTGATGGATTACCAAACTTTGATCCACAGTCGTACCAGCAGAGGGTTGAAGGAAGGAAATGGTTTATTTAAGGACACACTCAACACATTTTATTTACGGTTATATGGTGTCGGACATATGGTTAAGGACCACACAGATATTGAGAGAGGAAACCCGCTGTCACCACTTCATGGGCTACTCTTTTCGATTAGCAGCAAGGGATCTTTTATATGTACTATCCCACAGACAGGATAGACGATGTATTAAAGGAACATTCCTGAGTTTGCTGCAAGTTTTAAGATGTTATCGACTAACAGAGACTTTTTAACGATTGTAATTACATATCAAATAATATACTCTTCAAAAAAAGTAGGAGAACTCTAATAAGAATTTACAATTGCAAAAATTGTAAGGTATATTAGCTGTGGGGAATGGTTATATGATAATAGTGAATTAATTGGGCAAACATTACAACCGGTAGTTCAGTATTACAGTAGGTTTTATGACCACCAAAGATCTTGAAGGACGATTGGGGTCAGAATTGAAATTTGAAAGTTGACGTTTTTTTATCAGTAAATTGCAAATTCAAACAATAAAAATGACTAAAAACAAAACAATAACAACTGTATGATCAACGGAATGAAACAGATTGACAGAAATAATGTTCCTCGGTGATTAATGGACCTCCCTGGCAATAGTCAAAATCGAGAACGACACCCGACGCACGTGTACGGAGCAACTGCGTGATGCATGTGCAAACTATGGAATGTGTTTCGGTGTGTTGATAAACAGACCTGAACGTTCTTTACTAGGATGTTTGTGGTCAAAACGTATGTTCGTTCTAATAATTGATATTAACATTAATATTTCAGGTTCTCCTACTTTTTTTTAAGAGTATATTTTCCTGCATACCATATTAGTGGCTGTATATTAAACGTGTTTCTGATCGTTCTAATATTTGTACTAGCGTTAATTTAATTTTATTTCCTAAAATATGTTTTTCGTACGTACGAAATTATTTCACGACAAAGTCTAGTTTGGGCTTCTTACAAATATTAAGACTACCAGAAACACACTGAATATACAGACACTGATATTCTAAACAAGAACATATATTTAATATGTAAGTTTAATCGTAGAAGTGTTTTATTAGTCGGAAACATCTTACAATGCAGCAAACTCCCTTTAAGTGTTACTTTCGACAAGTGGATTTTCAGTATGTTATTTTGTGTTGGAAAACTTAATTTTTGATTTGTTTAATAACGACACCACTGGAAAACATCGGTTTATCGGCTAATGGATGTCAAACATTTGGTAACTCCTTCATATAGTCTTAGGGTGGATCCAGCTACATTCTTTTATCAGTAGCAAGGAATCTTTTATATGCACCATTCCACAGACAGTATAGCACATATCACGGCCTTTGATATACCAGTCGTGGTGTCGATGTTGATTTAGATACCGGTGGGTGTTAAAATATAATACAAGTTATTTTAATGGTATGTAAAAGATATTAAAAAAAGACAATACAAAATAGAAACACTTTGATTTTAATTTTTGTTCGTTTTATTTTTTCATTTTGTTAAAAAAGAAAAACGGGGTCATATCAAGGCTGTACAAAAGCCTTTGTTAAAAAAAAAAGGCAAAACATTCTGCATCAGTTGTGACGATGTCCATGGTGTCCGTGGTGTCCGCGATGTCCATGACGATGACCGTGGTGTCCATGACGGCGTCCATGACCATGATGATGAGCCGAAGACAGCGTTAAGAGAACCAGTGACACTGAAACAGTCATACATGTATATAACAAACATATGAAATTAAAAATATGTTTTTACAGATTTAATAGTGAACTAGTCTATAGTCCGTCCCACCCTCCTACGCAAAAATATCTTTTTTGTTGTAAAAAAGTACAGTAAAATATTTCGGAAATAAAAAAAAAGAAATAAAAAAAGCAACAACTATTTCTGTGTGCAATTTAGAAAACAATCGGCTCAGAAATAAATAATTTGTAGTAAATTTCATAGTATGAAACAAGGCGTTCCCTGTGGGAAGGACTATAGTAATTGTATACGTCAGCAAACTGACAGAAAAGTGTTTTCACTGAAAACTAGTCTGATTTAGAATAACACAGATTGACAAACATGTACATAAATCCCAAGTGCAACGCGTCTGTCTAGGCCCAATGTTTAAAAGAACATAACTTCAGTAACAGCTAATTGTTCTTATACCAGACGGTGAATCATCATTATAACATGTATTAAAATCTAAACTATAAATTCATTCACAAATAAAAGGAAAATGAATGAATGAGTGAGTAACCGAAACTATAAATTGAATTAAATAAGGCCTGTACAGTATACTACTACTACGACTACTAGTACTACTACTACTACTACTAGTACTACTACTACTACTACTACTACTACTACTACTACTACTACTACTACTACTACTACTACTACTACTACAACTACTACTACTACAACAACTACTACTACTACAACAACAACAACAACTACTACTACTTCTACTGCTACTACTACTAATGATCGCATACCAATTACAACAACTACTACTACTACTACAACTATTACTACTACTACAACTACTACTACTACTACAACTACTAATAATAATCGCACACCAATTAAGACTGCTGAAGAAACAACACCTAGGAACTTCATTTTGGCTCGTTTTCTCGTCTCTTCTTTGTTAACCGAGAAGTCAAACTGTTGATTGTCTGATAAACAGTTTATGTGGTTTTATAGTAGAATACTTTATTTGTTTTCATTGCTCACAACATGTTACTGCGGTTTAGCCACCACAGAGCTGATAATTCACAGCATGGTTTTCCGTTGTAAAAAAAAACCCCAACACGCAACGATGATGGGACATTTAAACAACACACGTGGAATGCTGACTGTACAAAAACAACTAACCGATAACAATTTTTCGGTGTTTCAGAAGTGATAAGATGAGTTGGTTCAGGTGGTATAGGTTTGGAATGAAGTTAAAGTTTGTTTTGTTTAACGATACCACTAGAGCACATTGGTTAATTAATCAATGGAAGGAAGTGTTTTATTTAACGACGCACTCAACACATTTTATTTACGGTTATATGGCACCAGACATATGGTTAAGGACCACACATATATTGAGAGAGGAAACCTTTTGAAAAAATATTATTTTATTTATTTGTTTGTTTTAAATGAAGAATTGTTTTTTCTAAATAGATTTTTAACAGCCTTTATACCTTACTATGAGGCTTACTATCTACAGGGTCAGTTAAATAGACATGATAGCAAATCGGGGTTAACTTGTCTAACAGTTATTTCTTATGATTACTAGGTCACTGCCACGTTTTTACTACCAGCATATCATTTGACATTATTTCTCTCTGTTAAGATAATACTATTCTTATAACGACGTTTGTGTGTTTGTTTATTTTTTGTTGTTGTTTGTTTGTGCTTTTTGTTTGTGTCTTCGGGCCACTCTGCACATCAGTCTCGATATTGACTGAAATACTCTTACACCCATGTTTAATTACTATCAAGACTGTATTGTTAATTCCAACTAACAGCCTCATAACGACAAAACTGAGATCTCTCCACACATTTTCTCGTTTAGAATATCATAATGTGTTATTGATCGACCTAATGTTTGCAGTTTTTGAAATTTAATTTTTTCCAATAAAAAATGTTTGCGTACTTTCTAAATTTATTGTGATGTAAAATCCAGTTTGATCTGCTACAAACATTAGCATGACCAAAACACACGCATGTGCTGCATGGTACATCTGCAGCAAACACAGGGCGGTCCCTTTAAGTGCTTGCCAAAGATTCTTTCTCGACAGAGAGGAGGGAATCTAGCTCTGTTGGTAGAGTGCACTAGCTTGAGGTGCGAGAGTGGAAGGAAATAATCCACTCGGTGGGTCTCTTCTCTGATGTTTCTTTAAACGTTACATGCAGTGCCTGACGAATGGTATATCAAAGGTCGTGGTATGTGCTGTCCTATCTTTGGGAAAATGAACAATAATCAGACTAGATGTTACAATATTCAAACGTTTGATAGCCATACCGAATATTAATTACTCGATTTGCTCTAGTGGTGTTGTTAAGCAAAAAAAGCTTTAACTATTTCGCCAGCTGGACTCTGTACAATCTATTTTATGATAAAATACCCAACGATATAGCCTCAATAGAGAGGATGCTGATTAAACTTTATATTAATCAAACTGATTAATCAACCGTGATACTTGAAAACAAGTATTGGTCTCCGGAGAGATGCATTCCCTAAGTGAAACGGTTATTGGTTCGACGTGTCACTTGGCATAATTACCCATTTATTTCATCATATAAAATTATCACTGATGTGTTTGACGTAAAACAATGTTATATATAAAGCGTGTAATTGTCATGAAATGTAACAGATACAAGTAAAAAGAGAAAAACAAATATATGTATTTTATTTTATTTTATACTTCCATTGAAAAAAACTACATATACTTATACCAAGACCGTACAACAGCCTTTCGAAATCGATACATAAATTATATTTCAGCCGTGATGATGTCCATGGTGTCCATGACCATGTCCATGATGTCCGTGTCCATGTCCATGGTGACCATGACGGCGTCCATGACCATGTCCATGATGTCCGTGTCCATGTCCATGGTGACCATGACGGCGTCCATGACCATGATGAAAGAAAGGAAGAAATGTTTTATTTAACGACGCACTCAACACATTTTATTTATGGTTATATGGCGTCAGACATATGGTAAGGACCACACAAATTTTGAGAGCAAACCCGCTGTCGCCACTACATGGGCTAAACTCTTTCCGATTAGCAGCAAGGGATCTTTTATTTGCGCTTCCCACAGGCAGGATAGAACAAACCATGGCCTTTGTTGAACCAGTTATGGATCACTGGTCGGTACAAGTGGTTTACACCTACCCATTGAGACTTGCGGAGCACTCACTCGGGGTTTGAAGTCGGTATCTGGATTAAAAATCCCATGCCTCGACTGGGATCCGAACCCAGTACCTATCAGCCTTTAGACCGATGGCCTAACCACGACGCCACCGAGGCCGGTCTGACCATGATGATGGGCCGAAGACAGCGTTAAGAGAACCAGTGACACTGAAATATAAAATAAACATAATATAAGATGATTATTTACTTAAAAGTAAAATATTGTGTTTTGAACACGATGAATAAACAATAAGTCTTGTAAACTTCACCAATCTGACAGTTTAGTTTTCAAATTTCCAGTCTGAACTAGTTGAATCTCAGTTGTAATGCTTGTATCTAGGGCTAATGTGTATGGCAAACAAAACATGACCCTTGTATTAACCATGACATTAAGGGGCGTCTGGTCGAACATTTTAAACAGAGATATCATATATGTATATTTTATAAATAACAAATACCTTTAGTTTTATAGTAAAATATTTTATTAGTCTTCGTTGCTCACAATATGTAACTGCGGTGTAGTCACCACAGAGCCATTAATACGCAGCAAGGTTTCCCCTCGAAAAAACACAACACAACGATGATCGGACATTTAAAACCACTAATACCACACATGGAATGCTGACTGTACTAAACACCTAACTGTATATACAAACTCAATAGAGGTACAAATGCTTTTAAAAAAAATATTTCACAAGTAACGCGAGATAGGTAGCAGTTATGCTATGAAATAACTTTAAATATGAACTTCATAAAATCAAATCAGATACTTGTAACTCCGATAACTGTATTATTCTAGATATCACTTTAGAGGGAGAACGAATAACACTTGTAAACGTTTATATTAAAACATATTATAAAAGATTTCGCTGATAATCAGTGTTTAATTTGCGCTGATATTACTTTAGTTCTGGACCAAACGCCGGATAACAAACATCTATATATTAATTATCTTAAAATGTGATTCGAAGACTTCTGTGAAGTAGCTGTCCTATAAACGAGACACTAGATAGAGATTCACGACATCATACGTTATTTTGTCTGACCATGGTTTACGATTTTGTCGTTCAGATTGACAAAACATTTAAGCTTCTTTTTTTTCTTTTTTTAAAAATCCTTTCAGGGAATTATATATCCTTCTCTGAGAAGATATACTTGGAGAAAACCAAACGCACAAACACTCGCTATAGTAGATGGTTCTCTTATTGAATAATTTAACAGGGAATAGCTATAGATCAGAGCATTCAACTGTAGTGTTATACATGGAATTGAAAAAATATATATATAAAAAGTTAAAGGATTGTGAAAATTTAATAATTCACTGTTAACCGACTAAGAATACGTAAACATATTAGAAAACTTATAAATAATGTAACAATTCAATATGCTGTGATAATTTAGAACTCACTAATTTCCAAAAGATAAAATGCAGTTCGTAATAAAGTATCAGCTTTTTGGGGGAAACATTATTATTTTGGAAATAAGAGTTAAAAATATATATATTCAACATAAAAAATAGTCATAAATTTTAAAATGTACTTTGTCAGAATGTTAAAGAGTTGGCAGAAACATTATTTTAAACTATGAAAATTATTAAAAGAAATGTATGCATTAATACTACAAAAGTTATTTTAAAAAGGAAATTTGAAATGAGAAACACATTTAGTTCACAAATTGCGAGTATGGCAATTTAATAACTGCTGGGGAAAATGGCTTGATCTTTTTATTTGAAAAAAAAAAGAAACCCCGAAAAGACAAACAAGATACACCAATTTAGTGGGGCGGGATTTGGCTCAGTCGGTTGAGTGTTCACTTGAGGTTCGAACCACCTCGGTGGATCCATTCAACTGGTTGGGGTTTTTTCTCGTTGCAACCAATACACCACGACTGGTCAAAGGCCGTGGTATGTGCTTTCCTGTCTGTGGGGAAAGTGCATATAAAAGATCTCTTGCTACTAATGGAACAATGTAGCGGGTTTTCTCTCTAAGACTCGGTCAGATTTACCAAATGTTTGATATCCAATAGGCGATGATTGATTAATCAATGTGTTCTAGTGGTGTCGTTAAACAAAACAAACTTTTTTCTAATTCAGTGAACTTCTATTTTTCTAAATTGTACTCATCTTTCTTACCTAATGTTTGTACTCTATTAAAAACCATATCAAATTCCATTCACTCATTTAACCATTCATCCCTCGTCCTCTTCATGTTTCTTTCTTTATTTCATTTCTCCTCAGATTAAAACTTACATAGGCATGAGTGACACAATAATTTTGTACATTTAAATCACTAAAACGTATATAGAGACTATTTCATGTTGGGGGGTTTTCGAATACGATTTTTATGTCAACTCGTGATGTGTGAAAACCATATTTTCACAAATAGAGAAGCAATGAGTGAAAATATGGTTTTCACACATCACGAGTTGACATAAAAATCGTATTCGAAAAACCCTACCATCTTTCCTAATTTGTGACAATATATTTTGTTAATATCTTTCACTTATGCTATTGAAAACACGTCACGCCATAATATGTTTCTTCCTGTGGAACTTTTCCAGAATATTTACTTGACCATAGACATTTTAAAATAAATTTGAATAAAAATGATCTTTATTTAATTATTAAATTAACATTTATTTAATAATACTGCTGTGCAAACATACCCGACAAAGCGATCCTCCAAAAACAAAACGAATCGAATGCCGTATTATACTTACACTCAATGAAACTACATTGTACAATCATTATTTAGCTTCGTCTTCAATTCTTTTTAGATATTTTATCGCAATTACACTTCATATCCCTTTTTTATAGGTACAGTTGTTTAAATTACTTTTATTTTTCAAATACGATCAGAAACATTGGTAATCATCAAACTTAAATACGATGAAACGAGACAAGGGAGATAATTTAATCGTGCACTTTTACAAAAAAGTAAATACGATTTCTGTATTTTCACTGTAGCTAAAATACAGTGAAAATATGACTTTTCACCGGATATCACTTTTATAGTTTCGCTTGATCTGCACATTTCATTGCTATGTATATAATAAATGTATATCTGTGAACGTATGTTATGTATGTATATTTATATATACATGTATATGTACATAATCATATATAATAGTATTTTACAAATACCGTGTAAGTCAATGATGCACGGCTTCCCATCCTTGACATTGTCACATAGATTTTGATTTGATTTTATTGCATATCATGTATGTAGTATACAGAAGGATTGGGCATACATTATCAAACTTACGAGGCCCTCTCTAATTACAAACATTAAATTGTACAATAATGGTGACTGCAATTTTTAAGAAATAAAGTAAACGTTTGTGAAAAACGATTGAATAAACTGAAAGAGAAAAGGAAAAGAAATACAATTAATTTATTGTTTAACAGTATTCATTACTAACATTTGTGGGCAAAACAAAACAACAACAACAACAACAACAAACACCCTTCCCCCAAACACACACACACACACAAAAAGACCCAAAACAAACAAGCCAGAAATACAAATAAAACTTATAATATTTATTTACATCATGCACAATATAGCAAGGTACATATATATGATAAGCCAATTAAGTATAGCGGAATATTGTTCATACGGAACACAAAAACATTATGGACAGCTTCTAACTTATAATCCATTTACACTCCAACAAGTGTCCTATGCTTGTAGGCAATATATATTTAGAAACGTTGCATTGCCGACTAGACAATTACAAAACATTTTAGTTTTCAGATAATGATTATTTACTTGGGCCTTTTCTACATACCAATCTCGATATTGACTGAAGGACTATATTCAGTTTAGCTACTTTCAAGACGGTATATTTAAAATGTTTCTGACTGTCATTTTTTTGTTGACGGCAAAAATTACATCTCCAGTACATTTAGAATTTGTATATTCAGTGTGTTTCGTATCGTACTAATGCTTGTAGTTGCTCAAACTTCGTTTTAATTTAAAGTTGTTCGTAATATTGGAAGGCAAAATCCAGTTTATCCTGCTGAAAACCAATAATACGAACAGAAATACATCAAATATACAGACACTGGTATTGTAATTGTGGTCGACAAAAATCTTTGTTAGTCGAAAACATCTTGAAACAGGCCTGTAGTAATCGGAGGTGGGAAACCCACTTGATGACAAAGATGTACTGTTTTATTCTGTTTTATGCAGGGTTCCACCCAGCATCTGGAAAACGGGAGTCACTGTGACTCACGGGGTTTTAATTTGGGAGTCATGCATTAAAAAATAGGAGTCATCTATGATATATATTTCTTAAATCACATAATTAACTGAATAACTGTCTCGTTTATATTACATGCATATATTTTATCCACTATTCTATTTGTATAATACATATACATATATATCCATTGTTTTTCTTCTTATAAATAATTTAGTGCTTTTTTCCTGTCTTTTTATGTAGTCCGAAGGGACGTAGAAAGTGTGGTTCTTTCTATATCCGAATAGTGTTATATATCCTCTATATAGCTGGTAATCAAAACCTGTGGCACCCTGTTTCAACCATTTCTCAACCAAAACAGTGTAACAAATGGACATAGAAACCAAAAATGTATAACCTACCGTACTCACTAAATCCCGACTGAAGTACGTACGTCATTATTAACAAAATAAATATTCCAACGACAACATAAAACATTTGCCCGCCATTTTAAATTTGCTATATAGAGGGAAGCAACTCGCCCTGCACATTAAGAAAAGTATTGACTTAATGTGCGCCCTGCACTATTTTTTATGCACCCTTTAGCTTTTAATTACCCAATGCTGCATGCTAACCTGCTTTGTAACATAGCTGCATCTGCGCATTGCAATAATTATGACTAAAGTCTGAACCAAATTGTTAACAACTACGATAAATTACTCTACTACCTTTAAATACTGTTACATTTCCCCCAACTTCTGTCCAGACACAAGTTGTGAAAAAACCATTACAGTGACACAGATTCCACATATGAGACTGTAACGATGTCGCCAGTATCGATTTCGCTGAGATAGCATAGGGCAAAATGCATGCAGTTTTCTGCCGTCTGCCATTTTGCTTCTTTTTTTTTATGGAATACTCTTCAAGATGGATGAAAGCCTCCAAAGTATGTGACATAATTAATATAAAACCAATGATCTCTAGTGGTATCTTTAAACGAACAAATACTAAAAAAAAAAAAATATGACGTCATCACGTTTACTTTTATATAATAACATGTTATGACGTTGTTAGATTAAATGATATCCTTTCACCCCTCTTGGAGAATATTCCATAAAAAGTCAAAATTGCATGCTTTTTGCCCTATGCGATATCAGCGAAGTCGATGTAGCTGACATGGTTATCATCTAGTATGTGGAATCTGTGTCATTGTTATGGTTTTATCAAGATTTCTGTCTGGACAAAATGTGGGTAAAATGTAACAAAAAACTAAAAGTAGGAGAGCAATTTATCTTAGTAGTTAACATTTTGGTGCGGACTTTTAACTCCTGTTATGATATTTGCTCATCCATCTACATGTATTAAAAACAATAAAGAAAAATAATAAAACAAAACAAAAAACTAGATAGATAGACCGAACTAAAATCTCGCGGCTGGTTAACTACTATTTGATATCCGTAAACAGACCGCGCATTCGACATTGTTGCGATGATCTAAATTTAGACAGGAACTGGCCAATCTGATTAAAATTAGCTCTACTGGGTCTACCAGCAGATATAACAGCATTGCGTGGACTCCCATGTCCAGGTGACATTTCATCTATAAATAACAATTTAAATATCGACCAATTACACTTCGCCTTTTAAAGCGTTATTCGGGAGCATACAAATTCAAAAAATATCGGGCGAGACTATTTATGCAATAGGCGAACTTGTTGGTCAAATTTCAACATTGAAAAAAACAGGGGGTAAAGTGCAGTACTCTGTATTGTATACTAGTATAAACAGATTTTATGGCTATACCATCACGTCTTTTTTTTTCGTCTTGAAACTAATTTTATATAAAATTGTATATTGCAATTAATTTCCGGCATACTTCGTAATTCACCGCAATCATTTCGTATACTCTTGGCATAATCCCGAATGTTTTCAAATTCTTTTCAAATCACTGGCATGATTTTGCAAGTGAGCTTTTGATTGGTCGAATGAAAGGTCAGCTGGACATGAGCTCCAACGGGCTGATGTTAGAACCACAAGTAATAGTGGAGCTAATTTTAATTAGATTGGGAAAAACCCCAAACAAATGTTGAAGCAATTGACAGCGAGGGAAAACCCTCACAAAAAACTCGCGACTGATATTCGTATAAAGAACGCGTATTCGACATTGTCGCGATGATCTAAATTTAGACAAAGGGACTGGCATTCTACATAAGACACACTGGTTTTAACGCTTAAATTACGTTAAACATATTGATAAGGTTGGGAATCAGTTAAACGGCTCGGCTATTTTCGTATTGAACTTCGTTGATGTTGTATGCTTTTCTTTTTTTTTCTATCTGTTTGCTGACACCAGTTTGTTTGGTATTGTGCAATGAATTGAATTGAAATTTAATTGAATAAGTCGTTAGATTTTTATGTGTTAAAAAAATTAATGTAAAAGTGATTGACATCGGAAATATTTTGCGTCAACCATAACACACACAGATTTTATTTAAGAGTATTTTAGGTAACAGTTGCGTCAAATACGCAGGATTCCTGCGTTATGTGAAATTCTGTTTATATTAATAGAAATACAAATCATGCTCCTCTCTCCGCCCCACGAGATTGTGCCCCCCCCCCCCCCCCCATTACAGATATCATTCTCGCACGCCTGTACAATGGCAGCAAAACAGAATGGTCTTTTTAAGTGCTTTTCAAAGAAACCAATGCCCCAGTACTGGAATATTAAAGGATGTAATATATGAACAAAGTGTTTATAAAATACCTTTGCTTCTAATGGAAATATGTCACGGATCTTTTCTAAGAGAGTGTGTCAGAATGAACAAAGGTAGTGGTGATTAATTCATCATGGTGCTCTAGTGGTCTCGTTAAGGAAACAAACTTTAACTTCGTTCCAACCCTATACCAATTCGAACCACCTATCTGATAATTTCTGGAAAAGCTCAAACTAGTTGTCAGTTAGCCGTTTAGTACAGTGAAGCAAAAGAAACTTTTAACTTGAACGCTTTTGTAGTTTGGATTCGGTATAATCTATTTTACGATAAAATATCTAACGATGTCGCTTCAATAACCAATGTATCGGTTTAATTTTTAGTATTAATCAAATTGGTTAGTTTGACTTCAGTTAATCATAATATTTGATCAGCAAGTTTTAATCTCTGAAGAGACGCATTCTTTAAGTGAAATGGATAATGGTTCGACATATAACGTGACATTTCAGTATAATATTATTTCATCATATAAAATGATCACTGCCGTATTCGATGTTAGAATGTTACACAAAACATGCGTGTTTCATGATAGCTAAGATATACTGGTAAACAGAGAAAAAATAAACAAATGTATTTTATTATTTGTTTTATATTTGTTTTATTAAAAAACACAAAATATATCAAGACCGTACAACAGCCTTTTTTCAACGGCACACAAATGCTATTTTAGCCGTGATGGTGTCCATGGTGTCCGTGATGTCCGTGATGACCATGACCATGACCATGTCTATGATGTCCGTGTCCATGTCCATGACCATGGTGACCATGATGGCGTCCATGACCGTGATGATGGGCCGAAGATAGCGTTAAAAGAGCCAGTGACACTGAAATGTAAAATAAACATCCTATAAGATGATTATTTAAGAAAATCATTAGAAAAATAGGAATCAAATGACGGCTAGTGCACTTGAACAATAGTCGGATAACTATTGAAGAAATAGACACAAATTTCAATTGCAATATGGATGGCAAGCAAAACATGACTCTTACCCTAATCATAACATTAAAGGAAAATATTTACTTCAAAGACTTGATTTTACTCTAAGAATACAAGCAATCATCATTATAATATTGCTGACGTTTGAACTATAATTTTGTTCAACAGTAACAAAAATGAATGAATCAATAAATCAATGACTGAACGAATTAATGAGTAAATAAAGTAATATATATATATATATATATATATATATATAAGAAATAAAAAAACTAAATAAAACCCAATAAAATACAATAATTATCACATACCAACTAAGACGGCGAGAAAAACAACGCTTGAAAACTTCATTTTGTCTCTTTTTCTGGTCGTCGTTTCTCTTTAAAATTGAAAAGTCAAATTGTTGATTTTTTAAGACAAATTATCTTTGGTTTTATAGTAAACTATTTTATTTGTCTTCGTTGCTCACAGTATGTAACTGCGGTGTAGTCACCACAGATCCATTAATACACAGCAAGGTTTCCCTTCGAAAAAACCAACACAACGATGATTGGACATTTAAAACCACGAAACCACACACGGGATGCTGATTGTACAAAATACCACCAGCAATCAGTTCCAGCTGTTCAAAGCAGATCAGATCGAGATGGCGGTGGAGACAAAGGCTATATCACATTATATCATACCATATCACATATATCATATCATGTCATTTCATATCATATATCATATCATATCATTCATATATAAATATCATATAATTTCATATCATGTTATATACCAATATATAATATGATATGACATGATACGATATGATATGGTATGACATTACATAACATTATTATATTGTATTGTATTGTATTGTACTGTATTGTATTGTATTACATTATATTAATGCAACGGGGATAACACTGTTTCTTCGAGCTAAATTTGGTTTTTGTTTAGTTCTCCATAGACTTGTTCTGTAGGTTTAGTAGTATAAATGGAAATCGCATACATAAACTGCCTGGTATGAATTTCCTATTTAATGCTTGCGTTTTGTAATTCTACAACAATCTCTAACTTTAATATATAAATAAATAATAACGAATGAAAATAAAAAAGAAATTCCACATATTTCGATATTTATTTCAATAATAACTTTGAAAGATAGTCAAAGTGATCTCCGACACTATACTGCTAAAGCAGATAACAAAACATCGTGGTTTTGATTCCCAATGATCGTAATAATCAAAACATACTTTGTGGTTTTAGTATATGATAGTTCCTATGTATCTTTGATAATTTTCAAGTTCCCTTATACTGCAATATTCAACATTGATGCTTGTTTACAGTGTCTTGTAGCTATTCAGATTTTTCAGTTTTATGATAGTATAGTGATGACAAACATAAATGTTATACGACAGTATGACGTCATATTTGTGAATATACATTTTACTATGAATATTATTTGTGTCTTATGACATACACTGGATATCACTATTTTTATTCTGGTGTGTAATTCGTTGACTGACTGATTGATCACTCATTCAATCACTTACTCAGCAAGTCAGTTAAATATTTAACTCACTATCTATTCGGGGGCGAGGGGTTGGACGTATCCCAGTGGTAAAACGCTTGTTTGATGCGCGATCGGTCTAGGATCGATCCCCGTTGTCTGGCCCGATGGATTATTTCTCTTCCCAGCCAGTGCTCCACAATTAATGGCTTCAGTGGTTTAGTGGTTAAGCCATAGGACGTAATGCTGGTGAATACCTGGTTCGCATCCCGGTACAGGCTTCCAGTCACAGCAATTTTTAACGACTCGATAGTTAGATGGATATCTGAACGACAAAACTGTAATACATGATCAGAATACATGCAAAATACAGAGTCGAATGAACGTTTGAGATAGTAGTTGTTGATTCCATTTCTCTCTATCTACTGCCTTCGACAGTTACTCCTGAGGAGATCCTTTACATGAGATTCCATCCTTCTTGCACACACAAAAAGAGGACAGCCATCCCAAACTAGTTGACAAAAATCAAAACTATCAACGGACATAGCTTATTGTAATAAGTACAGCTGTGATGACATGCACTCGTGAATCACTTTCATAACACCGACGTATTTCTCACCAACAAGTCAACTAACCACTAACAGCCCAGGTAGGTGATACGTGTGCCCCGGATAGCATGCTTGGATCATCATTGGATACAAGCACGAAAATAACTTAAAATAGTAAAATGAATGAATGTTCCACCATTGATGTAACAAAGGCTGTGGTATGTACTGTCCTCTCTGTGTGATAGAGCATACAAACGATATCTTGCTACTAATCGAAAAGAATAATGGGCGGGACGTAGCCCACTGGTAAAAGCGCTTTCTCGATTCACGGTCGGTCTGGGATCGATACCCGTCGGTGGACCCATTGGGCTATTTATCGTTCCAGCCAGTGCACCACGACTGGTATATTAAAGGCCGTGGTATGTACTACCCTGTCTGTGAGATGGTGCATATAAAAGATCCCTTGCTGCTAATCGAAAAGAGTAACCAATGAAGTAGCGACAGCGGGTTTCCTCTCTCAATATGTGTGTGGTCCTTAACCATATGTCTGACGCCATATAACCGTATCGTAAATAAAATGTGTTGAGTGTGTCGTTAAATAAAACATTTCTTTCGAAAACAGTAGCCCATGAGCAGTTTTTGCGAGAAAGAGAAAGAATTTTTTGGGTATGGCACTATGGAATCGAGTATTTACAATATATGTGGTGAATGCAACCGCAGACGACAAGGAATATGGGGGTGGAGTCCTCCCCCGGAAAGAAAATGGGTTAGGTGTAGGGTTAGGGATAAAAAAAAAAACATCATACATCAATGATAGGAGTCATTAATTTTGTCAAAAAGTCAACTAAAAAAAAATAATTGCAAAATAATTTGTGTATAGCGCCATATCCGTTTTACCCTCTGGCAGAAACCGTGCATGACGATGGAGTAGTGGTAGTGGGTTTCCTCTCTAATTATCAGTGTGGTCCTTAAAGTGACAGACCCTAGATGTTAAACACTACGGCGTAATTTTCACAATGAAAGCTTTTTTTGATCACTAAAATCAGACATTACTTATATTTCTTTGTTCAGAATATCCATGTCCGTCCATTCAAAATGCTTATTGTCATCCTGGTGTTTGTAATGCCACGAAATGCATTTTTCATAATTCTAAAAACGTACGTACCGCTGAGAAGTAACTGTTAAGGAGACGAGCTCTTGTCTATGTTTAAAGGGTATTTGCCCTGTTTCAGCGTTACAGATTCTTGTTTCACTCTATTGTAACTTTATCCAAATGTATTACACGTTTTTTTATTAACAAAACTTAGTCTTTAAATTAGAGTCTACATCTTCAATCATATGACCGTTACTAAAATGACATTGTTGAGTGCGTTGTTAATAATAAAACATGTGTTCCTCTACTTCACTGTCAATTCAAAGCTGAATAAAACAAACAACATTTTATCGAACGAAAAAAACTGGGTAGTGACATTTAGTTACATCATATAATTATGATATAGTAAGTTCTGCACAAAATGCATCCTGTATATACGAACAACGAATACCGAAGACAAACGTTGTGAGCAATTTCGTACTTCGTATGTACAATCGACTTAATATCAACCAAGTCATTTTACTCCTTGTCAAAAATTATTTGTAGCAAATTTACATTACACACTTAAGAATTAGAGAAATTTGATTTGCTCTTGTTCCAGACCCTTGATGGTACTATATGTTCCCCTGATACGGGGCTGGGGAGGGGTGGCAGACGCCTATTTGGGAATTTTAGCAGGAGGCGGGGGGGGGGGGGGGGGGGGCGTCTAGACTGTGGCGAGCGAAGTTTATAGAGAGGTCGATTAATACTCCGAAACATATATCGAAAAGAAAGGAAAAGCAAGTAGAGTTTCAACCCCGAAATGTGCCTGAGCAGTGTGTGTGTTGGAGAAGGGAGGGGGGGGGGGGGGGGGGTCTTTGGGTCAGTTATTTCAGTAAAAAAAAACCCCACTAAACACAGCACAGATGTGTTCTCAATGTATATGTCGCATTTGTTATTCTACAAAATCTTTAAGACTTCATACTATGATATTCCTGTCAAACGCAGTATATGCAAGGATTGGTGACGAATCAGAACATTTGGAAACAGGGAAGGTTCTTTAGTCAGCGCTTTGAAGTCAATGATTATATTCACACTTGTTTCTTATTAAATTGGGGCATCGTTAACTACGACGAATTCCATATAATATTTCACTTAATGTAGTTATGGTATTTTAATGTTTTCTCGTGTCTTCACTTCTGTAGGCGTTGGGATGAGGTAGGTGTAACTCGGTGAGACCTGAACATTCTCGACTGATTCAGGTTTTCAATCTGTAACAGTGGTATGTACTGTCATGGAGAAGTGCATATAAAGGATCCATTGCTGCTTTTTGGTAGGACTAAACTGTATATTATAGAACTTATTTCTCTCTGCCTCTGTCTCTGTCACTTCGTTTCTATCGTATGCAATATTTATGTACTATATAATAATGTATTTATAAAGAGAAGAAAACACATGTATTTAATTGTTAGTTTGTTTTAATATTTTATTTTTTAAAAACGAGAGATTATATTAAGACCGTACAACAGCCTTTTTTTTCAAACGGAACAATAATTCGGTATCAGCCATGGTGGTGTCCGTGATGTCCATGGTGTGGTGTCCATGGCCGTGATGTCCATGGTGTCCATGCCCGTGATGTCCATGGTGTCCATGACCGTGATGACCATGACCATGATGTCCATGATGTCCATGGTGACCATGGTGACCATGACGATGACGATGGGCTGACGACAGCGTCAAGAGAAGCAGCGAAACTGGAACAAAAATATATAATAAACTTTTATCATTATCAAATTCCAGTTAAGATAACCATTTAATATCATTTAAATGTATATGTTAGATTAGCCGAACATTAGACACTGCTTTTAATTACTCTTAAAAAAAAAAAAAAAAAAAAAAAAAAAAAAAAAAAAAAAAAAGGTCGTTACGCCAACAACATTCTATCTGTATCTTTATTGTTATCACAATCTGAACTAATACTGTTTTGTAGAAAATAAATATAAAATATAAAACTAATAAGGTTTTGTAGAATATAAATATAAAACAAAAATAAAATAAAACAAAATGTAGTTTTTAAAAACAAATACCACTTAACACGGTGAGAAAAGCCATAAATACAAAAATAAATAAATAAATAAATAAATAATAAATAATAATAATAATGATGATAATAATAATAATAATAATAATAATAATAATAATAATAAATAAAACTTAAAGACAAAATACATGTAAAAAAAATAATTAATAAAGTAATGCTTTTGCAATAACACAAAAACATACCAACTAAGACGGTGAGAAAGGCAACGCTTAGGAACTTCATTTTTGCTCGTTTTCTGGTCTCTTCTTCTGTGTTGAAAAAGAAGTCAAATTTTGAATATTTTTTTTACACAAATTATCTTTGGTTTTATAGTAAACTGTGTTGGATGTTATCATTGCTCACAGTTTGTTACTGCGGTGTAGTCACCACAGCTGCTAATTCACAGCAAGGTTTCCTGTTATATATATAAAAAAAACACCTAACGCAATGATGATCCGACATTTAAAACCACGAATACCGCACATGGAACACATAAAGGACAACCCGTTTAAGTTATTCCAGAAATGATCTAATAAGATTAGATCCGAGGGGAAAGTTATTTGACACGAATGCAATGGCTATATGTAAAATACGATGATCATATATATATATATATATATATATATATATAAATATATATATGATATATAGCATATATATATAATATATAATAAAATAAATAAAATGAAATAAAATAAATAAATTCTAACAATAAATACATGTAGATAAATAAATAGTTTAAAAAAAAATGAAAGCAAAATATAGCAATATTTATACAATAAAATATGCACATATAAATTACGGCTGTGGAAAAAGCAACACTGGAAGAATTCATTTTCGCTAATTTTCTGGTATCTTCTTCAATGCATTGCATGTTGTTATTGTTTTATATGGTTACGTGTTAAACAACTTTTCTCTCAGATCATTCTTATTGGATCATTTATGGAAGAGCCTACACTGGTTGTCCCTTATATATATGAAAGCAATCGATTAGGATTGCGATTACACTATTTTCACAAATATGAACTATTTTTGAGGTGATGTTACCAACATGAAATTGACCTATAGTAGTGTCGTTAAACAAAACAAACTTTACTTATTACATGAATATTAAAACATATTTAACTACAAAACGTAATTACATGTGTGTTAATCCTCAAGCTAATAAAAGAAACCAAAGCATGCCCCTTTAATCGCCGAACTGCTCTAGTTCAGTGTCACATAAAACAAGACATATAGTTTACAGTTATCAAAGGTACGAGTTGTCAACTATGATCATTTGACAATACATCAAACAAGTTGAATGCGATCGGTTGTACTGTGGCAGACTCTTTGCTTTTGTTAGTCTTAATGACTGCAGACGGACAGCGCACCACCTTAATCTCTTGTCTGTAAGCTTGACTGGGCAGCCAAATCCATACACAGCAATAATGTATTTAACATATATAACCCCTCCCTCCAAAGCATCACTACAATCGTTACAATTTTAGGTAACCATTGGTATAAAGTAATATAACCCACAAATTAGAAAAAAGAAAGATTAAAAGAATAGAATATTTTTTAGTGTTCTACCGGTTCAGAAAATATTTTGCTCCAGCACTTTCTTGCCATGTGACTTCTGGAGAATCAATTATTTCAGTCAACTTGTAAATTAACCAATTCACTTGACAGGTAAAAAGCCATAAAAAACCCACACACAGGACAAAACGTCACAGGAAAAAAAAGTCACAACCTTTAATTAAAACAAATTGTTAGGCAATGTGTTTCCTAGTTTCTTTCGATATAAGTTTGGTCGTTGTTTTATTTGAATAGAAAACATAGCAAACACCAAACACATTATAAATGAACACATAGATATGTTTAAAAAAATATTTACTTATAATAATGGTTTGAAATGCAACATTAGCCCGAAATGCAAATATAGAAAACAATAGATCGAGTTTGAGCCGTGCCGTCACTGTTACCGGTGACACCAGAAAAAAAACATGTTAAAAGGATACAAACTCAGGATAGTCCCTTTAAATTCTTATGAATATTTATTCAAAGTTTTATAGCTTACCAGGTGTACATAACATATGGTACATAATATAACCATTTACAGACATAATGGAAGGTGTTGGTATAAAACAGTTAAGGAGAATATGATAGTATGTGTACAGAACTCGATTTAAAACTAAGTAACCATAGATTCACGCCTTCTTATTATTTTGTATAAATATTTTCCTAACTTACATACATTGTTTACATTGCTAGTAGGTAATAACTTTATTACTTTAAAGATACATGTATATTGAAGGATGCTATAATAATGATTAATATATAATCATCAAAAAAGTGCAAGTTCATACATTTCGAAACTTTAATTCTAGTGTAGTAATCACGGAAGTAATCATAAATTACGATTACATTAGCAATGTAATCGATTACGATTACGATTACATGGTATTCTCAAACAGAGTAATCAATTACGATTACGATTACATGAAAATATGTAATCGATTGTAATCGATCAGGGGCGTAACTACGTGTACGCAATGTACTCATCTGAGTACAAAATGTTTCTGCTTATACGCAATTTAGCTATTTGAGTACACTTTTGTTTCAACAATCGCACTAAATTCTCAACGTTACGTACTTTAGGGGAATCCCCAACGTCATTCAAAGTTTGGGTTTCATGAAGATATGACAGTCGTAATGACGTCATACGAATTTGACCAATACAAGCGTTTGTAAGAAAATAAGTTTTACAGATTTGAATTACTAGTGACTGAATGGCAAGATTTTGAGTGGTTTCGCTATTTTCTTGAGTACACATTTCAAAAGTCTAGTTATGTTCCACTTTTATAGTGCTGAGTACAATTACAGAGATATGGTCATTCGATATTCTAGTATTGTGTTTTATGTATATCGTCCCCCCCCCCCCGCCCCAAATAACCCACACAAGTTACTATATGGATATTTGCCACATTCTATGAAAATGTATGCACATAGGTCAAATATTGTTAAAATGGCAACATATCGAAAATTGTAAGTAAAAATATGCGACTCCAAAAGCTAAGTGGAATTTTGCTTAAAGTTTGTTTACGGCACAAACGTATTCACGAGGAATGAACTAAAGGACTAAATACGAGATAAATGGGAAGAAATCAGAAAATCGATTTCCTCGTGGAAACAAACGTTTGATAGCAGTTTACGAGCATTGATACATTGACCAGCTTTTGAAGGAAAAGAAAGAAAGAAATGTTTTATTTAACGACGCACTCAACACATTTTATTTACGGTTATATGGCGTCAGATATATGGTTAAGGACCACACAGATTTTGAGAGGAAACCCTCTGTCGCCGCTATATGGGCTACTCTTCCGATTAGCAGCAAGGGATCTTTTATTTGCGCTTCCCACAGGCAGGATAGCACAAACCATGGCCTTTGTTGAACCAGTTATGGATCACTGGTCGGTGCAAGTGGTTTACACCTACCCATTGAGCCTTGCGAAGCACTCACTCAGGGTTTGGAGTCGGTATCTGAATTAAAAATCCCATGCCTCGACTGGGATCCGAACCCAGTACCTACCAGCTTGTAGACCGATGGCCTACCACGACGCCACCGAGGCCGGTAGCTTTTGAAGGAAAACAGAAAAGTGGATATAATTTCACTTAGCTTTTGAATCTGTTACTATTTCAACAACAACAAATTTTTTTTGACTTATGGGCCTACCACTTGGAATGAATATGGAAATATCCATATAGTAACGAGTGTGAAATATAACAATTGCAGTCCCCTTACGTTTAGACAATTCCATATTCAGTAGGGTTATCGTTTCTTTTGTGTGTGTATCCCAACTAAGTCTTGGCTTTTGGCGTTGCATTTGTTTACTTACAATTTTGAATCTGTTGCTATGTTAACACTATTTAATGTACGATATATGGTACTTCTGCTTTGTACTTTAAAATAAAATACAAGACACATTCAATAATAGATACGCATTTCATTTTGCGTCTCCTTATACTTATACTGACAAATGATACATTGATGACATCCAGTTTCTGAGTTTCAAAGTGGACCTAACTTTGAATGTCGCATTAAATAAGGCCACGTCTACCTTTTTTTTTCCTTTCCTTTTTTATCGGATACTTTTACACGTGACTGTAATATAATTGATTAATTATTCTTACATTTATTACACAAACTTATCATATACTATTAAATCAAAATCACTGAAATGGATACTTTACACAGAGAGAGAGAGAGAGAGAGAGAGAGAGAGAGAGAGAGAGAGAGAGAGAGAGAGAGAGAGAGAGAGAGAGAGAGAGAGAGAGTGAGTGAGAGTCCCCCGTCACTAACAGGACGGCCAAGTCTACCTTTCGATATATGAGACTTGCCAGTACATTTCTGTACATTAATATGAACTAGTATCAATGTACCAGCTCCTACTGTGCTTGAAAAATAAGCGGGGTCCTATTAAACATAGGAGACCATTTTGGTACCGAACTAGCTTTACCCCACCCCCATCCCACCCCATTTGTTAGGCGAGGGCGAATTTCATCTTTTAAAAAAGCAGTAGCACCAGATGTTTATAAAGTTCTCTCATTCCATTTATGCAGAAATCGAAAAGAAAATGTTTTACATACCCGATTAAGACATGTCTTTAGTACCTTAAATGCAAATTTATATCGCTGTGGTCTTACTACGGATCCATCATGTTATTGTTGATATTACTCTGAAAGTACTCATCATTATTTCTTTGAATGTCAATTTTATAACCAGCAAAGACCAATTCTTTTAATATCTCTAAACGGTTCTGAACCAATTAGTCTTCAATTAATATTAAACGGTCGAGACACGTTTAATGATGATACCAGTAACACATATTTGAACATGTTCACAAATACATTAAACAGACACAACGATTTGACCAAGAAAACGTTATCGCGTGGTATAGAATCATTTATTTATTTGCTGTTACTTTTTACTATTATATTACTATTACTTACCAGTTGGGCTGTCTGAGAAGATAAAATGTTAATAATGAATATTATTAAATCATCAATTACTTCTATTTCTTTTCTTTTTCTTTTCTGTCCTTTCAGTTTATTCAATCGTTTTTCACAAACGTTTACTTTAATTGATTGATTTATTTATTGAAAATTGCAATCGCCATTATTGTACAATTTAATGTTTGTAATTAGGAGAGGGCCTTGTAAATTGGATAACTTGTGCCCAATCCTTTGTGTGTGTGTGTGTGTGTGTGTGTGTGTGTGTGTGTGTGTGCGTGTGTGTATGTATGTATGTATGTATGTATATATATATTAATTTGGTGGTATACACCCTATTAGATGGAGGGTGGGTGGAGATGAATGCAGACGTATGCACGTGTAGGATACATAAGGTATGTGTATCTGAAAGTTATTTTCATGCTATTTGTTGAGGTCTAAACTATTTTATACTGAGGGTCTAATAATTTTGGTTGTTGACAAATATGAGACAAATCCGTACTTCGGCATAGTGCTGTTCGCATGATAACTGGAGGTTTAGGAAGTATTCTTTACATATAAATATTCAAGTATTATGATTTTACTTTCCAGATTTTGATATATATATATATATATATATATATATATATATATATATATATATATATATATATATATATATATATATATATATTCTGTCGTTAGTACTTTTCAAGTTCACTTATAAGCTTCAACATCGAAGCTTGTTTACAATGGGCAAACTTTCGGATTTTTCAATTGATGCATATATTGATGGCAAACATGACAATGTTGCTATGGAACTGTAAAACGTTATATACTTGAATACACATTGTATTCGTGTTTTATGGTCACACAGTTCTTGCCATCGGCTTTATAACCTGATATGTTATTCGTGCATGTGTTTAATCGATTGATGGACTGAACATTTATTCATGCGCTTACTCAGTCAGTCATCTGGCTACTCATACACTACAAAATCAATATAAAAACTAGGCATCGGAAACGTTGCAAATCCCCTTACGTATCACCCTATTATTGTATGTAAAATGTTTATGAAAATCGGATGAAAAATGACACATGAAGCTGGTAGAACAGTGAAGTTCTAATCTATATATTTGGTAACAGTGACCTAGACTTTTGACGCAAAGAGCTGAACTATGACCTCTTTCAAGATGTCCTGATCCTAATTCTATATGTTACGTTTCATGTAAATTGGATGAGAAGTTATGTTTTCAGTAATGTTAAAAAGACAGACCCTAGTTTTTTAACACTAAGGCATATGTTTCACTATTAGAGCCGTTTTTGATAATTGAAATCATGCGTTACTTATATTTTCTTGGTTAGATTATCCATTTCCACATATCCGAAGTGTTTGTGGTCATTCTGGTGTTTCTAATACCACAAAATGCATTTTTTATATTTTTGAAAACGCACGTGCGCCTAAGAAGTAACGGTTATGGAGTCGAGTTTTAGTCTATTTTAAAGGGTATTTCATCGTTTTAATGCCACACTCTTGATTCACTCTGTTGTAACGTTATTCAAATGTGTTACAGGTTTGTAAATTAATCAAACTTAGTGTCCATTTTTACGGGTTGAAACTAGGGTCTGCGACTTTAACGTTATCCTTAGACGCAGACGAAGGGTGCTTGTGATGCTTGTCTCCAGTTATTTTAGTAGCAAACACTAAAGATAGCTGTACAAATGCGTATTATATATAGTATTTGTTATTCTGTGACATTTTTAAGTCTTCAAACCATGATATTCCTTTCAATCGTTGTATCTGCAGGATCGTTTAGGGGATATGGTGGCAAATCAGGACACATTGTTACCAGGAGGGCTCTATGGTCTGAGCTTCGAGATCAAAGAGGATTTCACAATAGTTTGTTAATTTTGGGAATTGGTAACTACCGCGAATTGCTCACACATTATATTTCAACGAATCTAGTTCTATTACTTTAATATAGTTTCACGAGTATTCATTTTTGTAGGGTGTGGGAGTCGGTGTAGGTCAGCGAGAAAGTGCTCGTATGAGGTGTGTTAGCGTAAGACCACACCCTATCGACTGATTCAGCCCCCCCCCCCCCCGTTTCAGTCAGTAACTGGTGACTTGTATATACAATATCGTGGCATGTACTGCCAAGAAGTGCATATAAAGGATACCTTGCTGCTGTTTGGTGGAACTAATTGTACAATATAGACTCTTTTAACAAACTTTTAAAATTCATTGCATTGTTTTGACATATGACCATCTTATTTTACATATAGTCAATGTATTTTGTGATTGTTGCGTACTATACAACGTTTCGCCTTCCTTCCCCTGATATTTGGGGGAACACTATTAACATAGAGAAAGAAACACTTATGTAAATATTTGTTTGTTTTATTTTTCCAGGTTTATTTAGAAATAAAAAATATATCAAGACCGTACAACAGCTTGTTTTCAAACGGGACAGAAATTCTGTATCAGCCGTGATGATGTCCATGGTGTCCGTGATGTCCATGACCGTGGTGTCCATGATGTCCGTGGTGTCCATGACCATGTCCGTGGTGTCCATGATGTCCGTGACCATGACCGTGATGTCTATGTCCATGACCGTGGTGTCCATGACCATGACCATGATGATAAGCTGAAGACAGCGTGAAGAGAACCAGCGACACTGGAAGAGCAATATATAATAAACATTTGTCAAATTTTATGTCAGATAACAATTTAATAAAGTGTATGTCGGATGAAACAAAAAATTAAAACTATTTTAAAATAACTTTAATGAACATTTCTTTCTTTAACAACGTCCAAACTGTATTATCACAATAGTTTATCATTAATATTGTTCTTACAAACTGAATTGAGGTTTGTTAAACTATGAATGAATGAATGAATGAATGAATAAATAAATAAATAAATAAAATATAGTAATACTTATGAAATAAAAAGGCACATACCAATTAAGACAGTGACAAAAGCAATGCTTGAGAACTTCATTTTCGCTAGATGTCTGGTCTCTTCTACTGTGGTGAGAGAGAAGTGAAACTGATATTTTTCACACAAAGTATGTCAGTTTTTATAGCAAAAGATTTCCCATAGTAGGCAAGCGCGGTGTTGCCACCGCAGAGCTACTAATTCTCAGCAAGGTTTCTCGTTGTAAGAAAAACCCAACGCAATCATGATCCCGCATTTAAAACCACCAATACCACACATGGAAAGCTGACTGTACAAAAAACGTAAGGAAAAACAAATCTGATCTTTTTAAAAAAATAATCTGATGGGAATGAAGGTGGGAAAAACGTTGTATAGTACGCAGCAATCACAAAATACAATGACTATATGTAAAATAAGATGGTCATATGTAAAAGAAAAAAAATGCAATCAATTGTAGAACCCTGTGTGTGTTAGACGCTGGTGTTGAAGCATTCTAAACATAACAGGCTGTGTAAATTCGGTTCATATGTAATTGGCAAGAATCACAGTCCATAAAAATTACATTTCTATGCCCTTTCACCGCTCATGTGAATAATATTTGTAGAAGCTAACCAGAGAGAGAGAGAGAGAGAGACAGAGAGAGAGAGAGAGAGAGAGAGAGAGAGAGAGAGAGAGAGAGACAGAGAGAGAGAGAGAGAGAGAGAGATACAATGTATTACAAAAGACTTCCGATTGTTGAGCGGAGAAGGGGGATGTATTACTCCTTAAGGGGAAATGATACTATTCGGTCAAAATTTTAAAGTCATTACACCTTCTTGAAATTTTCACATATTATAGATATATCCTTATATTACTGGAATGTCAACAAAAAAATCATAGGTCACCGGTCAAAATTTTGAATCACGGACCATAAAGTGAATAGCTGTATGAATCACTATGACGTTTCCTTTTTTTCCGTGTGCAGTCGAATTAATCATGTTTTATATCCATTAACCATATTTAATTAAAAACGTTTTTGTAATGCAACAAAGAGAACAGTAGTTGTGTTCCTTAAAATGACACCCAGCAGACACACAAGTACATATCTTCACTACTAAAACGGAGTTTTAAATACATTGGAATTGAAGGAAAAGGTGACGTTTTAAAACATTTACTGATTATTTACTATTATTTATTATTCACAATTGTAAACAGAATCTAACAGTCATTACAACGTTTTTCATTTTTATTGTTTTTCCTTTTTACATATAGTAATGCTGGATGAGTATATCAATATAAGGTAATAAAAATGTACTGTCACTGGTGAAACTTTTTTACAGTCAGAGCTTGAAATACCCCAAACATAGTAAAGTTTGTTTTGTTTAACGACACTACTAGAGCACATTGATTAATTAATCATCGGCTACTGGATGTCAAACATTTGGTAATTCTGACTCGTAGTCAATAGACGAACCCTCTACATTTTCTTAATGCAGCAAGGGATCTTTTAAATTCATTTTCCCCACAGACAGGAAAGCACATACCACGGCCTTTGACCAGTTGTGGTGCACTGGTTGGAACAAGAAAAACCCCAATCAGTTGAACTAAGGTGGTTTGACCCTGCGACGCAAGCACCCCAAGCGGGCGCTCAACCGTCTGAGCTAAAATTCCCCCCCCCCCCCCCCATACATATACTCTTTAAAAAGGTTGGGGCACCTGAAATATTAATGTTAATATCAACTATTACACCGAACATACGTTTTGACCACAGACATCCTAGTAAAGAACGTTCAAGTCTGTTTATTAACACACCGAAACACATTCCATAGTTTGCACGTGCATCACGCAGTTGCCCCGTACACGTGGGTAGGGTGTCATTCTCGATTTTGACCATTTCCAGGAAGGTCGATTAATCACTGTGGAACATTATTTATATCAATCTTTTTCATTTTGTTGATCATACAGTTGTTATTGTTTTGTTTTTAGTCATTTTAACACAAATTTGTCTCATTTGCTTTACACCATATACAAAAGCAATCTTTCTACTAAAGGTATACTGGGTACATAAATACCGTATACGGAACAAAACATTGTGGCCAGTTTTCTTACTTCTTACCTATAACTAATCTACTTAATATGGACCAGATCATCCTTTACCTGTGAATAATAACTATTGGTATAAAATGTATATAATAGTCTATGAATCAGAGACATTTGTTTGCACTTCTTCCAGAAGCAGACCTTTAAAGGGTTTGTTAATTTATTCGTCAGTTATTTGGTGGAAAACACAGAAGATTTGTGCATATTTGTTTTATTAAGTCTTTACGTCTTCATGCTATACCTCTAGCCCATGGCGTGGCGACAACGGGTTTCCTCTCTCAATATCTGTGTGGTCCTTAACCAGTGACAGTACATTTTTATTACCTTATATTGATATACTCATCCAGCATTACTATATGTAAAAAAAAAAAAATGAAAAAGTTGTAATGACTGTTAGATTCTGTTTACAATTGTGAATAATAAATAATAGTAAATAATCAGTAAATGTTTTAAAAAGTCACCTTTTCCTTCAATTCCAATGTATTTAAAACTCCGTTTTAGTAGTGAAGATATGTACTTGTGTGTCTGCTGGATGTCATTTTAAGGAACACAACTACTGTTCTCTTTGTTGCATTACAAAAACGTTTAAAATTAAATATGGTTAATGGATATAAAACATGATTAATTCGACTGCACACGGAAAAAAGGAAACGTCATAGTGATTCATACAGCTATTCACTTTATGGTCCGTGAGTCAAAATTTTGTCCGTTGACCTATGATTTGTTTTTTTACATTCCAGTAATATAAGGATATATCTATAATATGTGAAAATTTCAAGAAGGTGTAATGACTTTAAAATTTTGACCGAATAGTATCATTTCCCCTTAAGGAGTAATACATCCCCCTTCTTCGCTCAACAATCGTAAAGTCTTTTGTACATTGTATCTCTCCTCTTCTCTCTCCTCGCTCTCGCCCTTCTCTCTCTCTCTAACTCTCCCTCTCTCTCTCTCTCTCTCTCTCCCTCCTCTCTCATCTCTCTCCCCCTCTTCCTCCTCACCCCCTCCGCCCTCCTCTCGCCCCTCTCTCCTCTCTCTTCCCTCTCTCTCTCCCGTCTCCTCACCACCCTCCCCCCCTACTCTCTCTCTATCTCTCCCTCCCAAATCCCCCCCTTAGGGATCTCTCTCACCTACGAGTCGGTCTAATTCTACAATATTGGTGAAAGGGCAAGAAAATGTAATTTTTAATGGACTGTGATTCTTGCCAATTACATATGAACCGAATTTACAAAGCCTGTTACGTTTAGAATGCTTCAACACCAGCGTCTAACACACACAGGGTTCTACAATTGATTGCATTTTTTTTTTTCTTTTACATATGACCATCTTATTTTACATATAGTCATTGTATTTTGGTGATTGCTGCGTACATACAACGTTTTTCCCACCTTCATTCCATCAGATTATTTTTTTAAAAAAGCTCAGATTTGTTTTTCCTTACGTTTTTTGTACAGTCAGCTTTCCATGTGTGGTATTGGTGGTTTTAAATGCGGGATCATGATTGCGTTGGGTTTTACTTACAACGAGAAACCTTGCTGAGAATTAGTAGCTCTGCGGTGGCAACACCGCGCTTGCCTACTATGGGAAATCTTTTGCTATAAAAACTGACATACTTTGTGTGAAAAATATCAGTTTCACTTCTCTCTCACCACAGTAGAAGAGACCAGACAACTAGCGAAAATGAAGTTCTCAAGCATTGCTTTTGTCACTGTCTTAATTGGTATGTGCCTTTTTATTTCATAAGTATTACTATATTTTATTTATTCATTCATGCATTCATTCATTCATTCATTCATTCTTAGTTTAACAAACCTCAGTTCAGGTTGTAAGAACAATATTAATGATAAACTATTGTGATAATACAGTTTGGACGTTGTTAAAGAAAGAAATGTTCATTAAAGTTATTTTAAAATAGTTTTAATTTTTTGTTTCATCCGACATACACTTTATTAAATTGTTATCTGACATAAAATTTGACAAATGTTTATTATATATTGCTCTTCCAGTGTCGCTGGTTCTCTTGACGCTGTCTTCAGCTTATCATCATGGTCATGGTCATGGACATAGACACCACGGTCATGGTCACGGACATCATGGACACCACGGACACGGTCATGGACACCACGGACATCATGGACACCACGGTCATGGACATCACGGACACCATGGACATCATCACGGCTGATACAGAATTTCTGTCCCGTTTGAAAACAAGCTGTTGTACGGTCTTGATATATTTTCTCTTTCTAACAAAAACTGGAAAAATAAAACAAACAAATATTTACATAAGTGTTTCTTTCTCTATGTTAATAGTTTTCCCCCAAATATCAGGAGAAGGTAGGCGAAACGTTGTATAGTACGCAACAATCACAAAATACATTGACTATATGTAAAATAAGATGGTCATATATCAAAACAATGCAATGAATTTTAAAAGTTTGTTAAAAGAGCCTGTATTGTACAATTAGTCCTACCAAACAGCAGCAAGGTATCCTTTATATGCACTTCTTGGCCAGTACATGCCACGATATTGTACGTACAAGTCAGCGGGTATTGACTGAAACTGGGGGGGGGGGGGGGGGGGGGGGGGGGGGGGGGGGGGGGGGTGTGAATCAGTCGATAGGGTGTGGTCTTACGCTAACACACCTCATGGGAGCACTTTCTCGCTGAGCTACACCGACTCCAATACCCTACAAAAATGAATACTCGTGGAACTATTAAAGGGACATTCCTGACTTTGCTGCAATGTTTAAGACGTTATCTACTAACAGAGACGTTTTGACGACTGTAATTACATATCAAATATATTGTTCTGCATAAAACATTAGTGCCTGTATATTAAACATGTTTCTGATCATTCTAATATTTGTACTAGGTTAAATTTTATTATATTTCCTAAAAAAAGATTTTTTCGTACGTTCGAAATTATTTGAAGACAAACTCCATTTTAATCGTCTTACAAATATTAAGAGGACCAGAAACACATTGAATATAAAGACACTGATATTCTAAACAAGAAAATATATTTAATATGTAATATTTTATTAGTCGGAAACATCTTACAATGCAGCAAACTCGGGAATGTCCCTTTAAAGTAATAGAACTAGATTCGGTGAAATATAATGTGTGAGCAATTTGCGGTAGTTACCAATTCCCAAAATTAACAAACTATTGTGAAATCCTCTTTGATCTCGACGCTCAGACCATGGTAACAATTTGTCCTGATTTGTCACCATATCCCCTAAAAGATCCTGCAGATACAACGCTTGAAAGGAATATCATCGTTTGAAGATTTAAACATGTCACAG
>NC_054704.1:74644426-74844547 GCF_016097555.1 Gigantopelta aegis
GTTACAGTCGCAAAGCCTAGTGTCAACCCGCGAAAGTGGATACTAGGTTTGGTTAATCTACAAACCTGTAACATGGTTCATAAAGTTTCAAGAGAGTGAGAGAAGAGTACGTGACCATGGAATGGGGGAATACCCTTAAACAATAGACTAGAGCTCGTCACCAAAGTACGTGCTTTAATAAAACATACGAAAAACGCATTTCGTGGTATTCGAAACACCAGAATGACCCAAAACACTTCTGATGTTCGAACATGGATAATCTAGACAATGAAATGCTAGTAAAGTCTGGTTCCAATTATCAAAAACAACGGCTATAAATAGTGAAAAAATACGTCTTAGTGTTTACAAATTAGTGTTTGTCGCTTTAAGTAAGTACCGCGAATGGCATATTATATTTGACTCTATCTACTCGTGGGGCGGGACCGTAGCCCAGTGGTAAAGCGTTCGCTTCATTCGCGGTCGGTCTGGGATCGATCCCTGTCCGTAGGCCCACTGGGCTATTTCTATTTCCAGCCTGTGCACCACGATTGGTATATCAAAAGCCGTGGGATGTGCTATCCTGTCTGTGGGATAGTGCATATAAAAGATTACTTGCTACTAATAGAAACATGTAGCGGATTTCCTATCTAAGACTATAATGTGAAAAGGACCAAATGTTTGACATCCAGTAGCCGATGTGGTCTAGTGGAAATGGAAGTGGAACTGTATTAACGTGCCCATATCCAATGAAGGTTCAGGCACGCCTATCCCGGACTTAGCCTCTGACTTCACCAGTGACCAATTCCAGGACAGGTAAGTTTGAGGTGGGCGAAATTTCAAAAATTTAGCAAAGTTGAGAATAAACTTGTCCGGCTAAAATTAAGGCCAAACAAAAAAGTTGACTGCTTGTCCAAAGTTGAAGGTGATTGGACTACCAAAAGTAAAGGGTGTCAGACTGTTTACAAAAAAATAAACAAAGTTTTGGAAATGGCGGCCAAAAAATTTAAAGTCTGACTAGTCGATGTGATCTAGTGGTGTCGTTAAACAAAACAAACTGTTTAAAACTATCGTTGTCTTCTGATGTTTTCACGAGTCTTAATTCTGTAAGGGTTGGGTGCGTGAGACAGCAAACACACGAGTTCGTGAAAAGTAGGAGCGATTACTCCAGATTGTTTCAGGTTTTCCTCCCTTTCAATTAGTAACCGCTCAAAACCGTGGTATGTACTGTCATATCAGTAACTCTATAAACCTTGGGGTGGGACGTAGCCCAGTGGTAAAGCGTTCGCTCGATGCGCGGTCGGTCTGGGATCGATCCCCGTCGGTGGGCCCATTGGGCTATTTCTCATTCCAGCCAGTGCACCACGACTGGTATATTAAAGGCGGTGGTATGTACTACCTTGTCTGTAGGTGGTTCATATAAAAGATCCCTATGTCTGACGCCATATAACCGTAAATAAAGTGTGTTGAGTGCGTCAAATAAAATATTTCTTTCTTTCTATAAACCTTCTTTTATGTGGGGGTCGGGATACATCTAATATAACCTGTGTGCCGGTAGGTTGTTTCCTCCATTGTCACGGGGATCCTATAATACCCGTAACTGAATAAAACACGATTATCCAAATATCTCGTCTAACTGTATATCTTTTAGATCTCTCTGTATCAGGCAGTCTAATACCCGAGTGGCTCGGCTCTAGGTATAATCAGAGATAAGATCTAATGTAAATATATATATGTAGCACGTTTAGTTCACTACAAAACACAACAAAACACAATACACTTTGGAATCTGTATTAACACTACGCTGGCAAATGTATTTGCCGCAGTAGTTATTTAACAACAACAATATAATAACAACCCAGAACTAATCACTTAATTAGTTAATCATTAGGTGTCTAGTTTACACAATATTCTAATCACTTCACGGTAATACAACCCACACACGTATGCTAATTGAGAAACGCTGCCAGGGGAACTTAATTAATAAAGGAATTACAACTCTATTCCTAACTGGTTAATTTTTAATTAACCCTTAAATACTCATTCAGTAACCTTGTAATACAGAATTAATACTGGTACATATCCCAATAAAAACAATGACCTACAGTTTACCTAGGTCCTCTAGGTCCTCTAGGCTGACTGGCTAAGCTTTAATATTTTAGAACAGTGAAGCCTACAATTTACTTCGTCAGATTACCGGAGACACTGTCTAAATAATATTGGTATAATACAGTATTAAAATATTTCAAGTCACATCAATCACATCTAGGTTATACAACAGAGCAGAAAAATATATTTACCAATCCAGTCGGACTACGTTCCCCGGGAGCCTTCCAATGTTTCTCACCGATATATCTAAAATCTTATCTATTTATTCAAAAATCTCAGAGACAGCGAATATCGCCTGGGGCACAACGCGGTACCTCACCTATCATGTGATATTTCCACAACTCCCAGGGACGGTATTTTCTTCTTAGATGGCCAGACTTACTGTCGCCAGTTCGCCAGAAATACCCCGGTCGTAAACCGCACTACCGGAGTTATTACGTAACTACTGCCCACATGGCCTCCACACCAGGTCTGGGTGTGTATTAGGAGGTACGGTCGCGCGGAGGTATTACGTAACCAAGCTCCACTAGCCCCCAACACAATGGACATAGCCACAGGCGAAAAGATAAGAGCATGTTCTGTCACATCCATCTTTGTCGAACAAGTGTCCAAGTAAGCGTATGTCAGACACGAAATAATTATTGTTGAAAATTAAAATGTGATGAGACGTAATTCAACCAATATTCCTTTCATTTCATTAATGTAGATTTTGATCAGTTTCCCCAATAGAAGGAAATGGTTTGGTAATCGGCATGTATGGCAGAGTGGGTACCATCAGTCTGCATATTGACTATAAGGCGCTGGCAAAGTACCAAGTGTCCACCAAGTGTTTATTCTCTACAAGTCCGAGTTTTTTTTTCTTTCATTTTTATTTTCTATTATTATTTTTTGGTCATAGATCAACTAATAATGTCACCTAAAGAAGAAGGTGGTTGATTTGGCTTCTTGTTATTCTAATTGATTAGTGTGACTAGATTTAATTACAAAAACCCCCGTAATAATCCTTATTCGTTAAAACTGAGCGGTGGTCCAAAATATGACTTATAAAATGACACTAATTTATTCCGATAAAAGTGATTTATTTTATCCAATCAATGCTGTTTTGTGTAATACAAGTTATATTCATGGTCTGCAAAAATATACTGGTAAAGAGAGAAAAAACAACAACTCATGTATTTATTTATTGTTTTGTTTTATTTTTCCTTTAAAAAAATAAGAAACAAGTTATACCAAGACCGTACAACAGCCTTTTCTTCAGACGAGACTAGAATTCTGTATCAACCGTGATGATGTCCATGATGTCCATGGTGACCATGACCATGTCCGTGACCATGTCCGTGATGACCATGACCATGGTGTCCATGATGGCCATGTCCGTGATGACCATGACCATGGCCATGGTGTCCATGACCGTGATGATGGGCCGAAGACAGCGTCAAGAGAACCAGCGACACTGGAACAGTAAAATATAATTAAAAATATTCAAGTTTCATGTAAGGAAGGAAGGAAGGAAATGTTTTATTTAACGATACACTCAACACATTTTATTTACAGTTATATGGCGTTGGACATAATGGTTAAGGACCACACAGATATGGAGGGAAGAAACCTGCTGTCGCCCCTTCTTGGGCTACTCTTTTCGATTAGCAGCAAGGGATCTTTTATATGCACCATTCCATAGACAGAGTAGCACATACCACGGCCTTGTACCAGTTGTGGTGCACTGGCTGAAACAAGAAATAGCGCAATGGGCCCACTGACGGGGATCGATCCCAAACCGACCGCGCATGAAGCAAGCGCTTTACCACAGGGCACGCCTCGCCCCTAGTTTCATGTAAGATCATTATTTATCGAAATTTAAATGTGTGATAAATAATAATTTAACACAGACAATAACGTCAATAGCATTCTAATTGTATTCTTAACTCCTAGCATTAAATGTTTATTGAACCATGACAAATTTAGACGTCATAAAAGATATTTGCTAAACTTTCGTTGTTGAGTATATAAATACAAAAATAAAATCTAAAAAATAATTAGATAAATAAATGATTTAACAAAACAATAAAAAAATATGATAATACTTTTGCAAGGAAATATGTACATACCAATTAAGACAGCGACAAAGGCAACGCTTAGGAACTTCATTTTCGCTCGTTTTCTGGTATCTTCTTCTGTTGTGAAGTAGAATTCAAATTTTGAATTTTGATACCAATTATGTTTTGTTTTATAGTAAAATATTTTGTACGTTTTCATTTCGCACAGCAGGTAACCGCGGTTTAACCAACGACGAGCTGTTAATTCGCAGCAAGGTTTCCTGTTGTAAAAACCAACGCAACGATGATCCGACATATAAAACCACTAACATCACTCATGGATTGTTGACTGTACAAAACACCTAATCAGACATAGATATTAACGCACTGGTGTTGCCTTTTCTCCGCTCTCTGAATAAAACGTTATAGAAACAGACCTGTGTAAGCAGAGTTAATTGGTGTTATCTTTTTGTTCTCTTGGATTCTTTTTGCAAAATGTGAACCTTAGGGCATGATCATTTACAAAACCTGTTTACCTATGAAATGCGATGACAACTGGGAACCTTGGTTAAGAGTTCTAGAACGCAACATTTGAGACAGTTATTTTATTACTTATTTTAATCAAGATGCCTTGTTGCAAGAGTATTTACTTTTCTTTGTATCTTTACTGTATATCTTTCTTCTGTCAACACTGTATTTCAACATTGCCATTTTCCATTTCATTTGAATATTAAAATAGTTTGTTATTTGTAGATTAAGATTATGTAATGAATGTTTGTTTATAATATGTCAGGACCCCAACAATGGCGTTACAATAAGGCATTTCTGGAGAAATATACTATTTACAAAACAAAACAAAAAAACACCACCACAACCACCCCACCCCCCACATACCCCCCCCCCCCATCCCACCCCACAAAAGAAAAACAACAAATAAAAACAAACAAAAAACCGCATCTCGATATTTCTGAAACCAGCAGCATTATCTCCACACTCATCCCCTTTTTGGGGGTTATTTTAATGGTAAGAGGTTTAAGCATTTATAGCCCAGTGGTAAAACACTCGCTTGATGTGCGGTCGGTCTGGGATTGATCCCCGTCAGTGGGCCCATTTGGTGCATTGTCTGGAAAGTTTTCTAATTAAAAACAAAATGTAGTGGATTTCCTCTCTAAGACTGCAGGTCAAAATTACCAACTGTTTGACATCCAATAGCCAATGATTAATATATCAATGTGCTCTAGTAGTGTAATTAAACAAAACACACTTCTTCTTATAACCATAATTTGTATGTTGATGGAAACGTTGAACAAATAGCTTGTTTGTTTTGTTTAACGACACAACTAGAGCCATTGATTTATTAATCATCGGTTATTGGATGTCAAACATTTGGTAACTTTGACATATAGTCTTAGAAAGGAATGAAAGAAATATTTTATTTAACGACGCACTCAACACATTTTATTTACAGTTATATGCCGTCAGACATATAGTTAAGGACCACACAGATATTGAGAGTTGAAACGCGCTGTCGCCACTTCAATTAGCAGCAAGAGATCTTTTATATGCACCATCCCACAGACAGGATAGTACATACCATGGTCTTTGTTATACTAGTTGTGGAGCACTGGCTGGAACGAGAAATAGCCCAATTTTTAGAAAGGAAACCCGCTACATTTTTCTATTAGTAGCAAGGGATTTTTTATATGCACCATCCCACAGACAGGATAGCACATGCCACGGTCTTTGATATACCAGTCGTGGTGCACTGCCTGGAACGAGAAATAGCCTTGAAGAAATAGCTTACTCCACTTAGACATCTTTTACGAAGGATAGCCTTTCGGAGTTTTTCGTGTTTTATATATTGATGGCAAACATGTAACACAGATTTTGGTCAGCGACTGTATCCCGTCAAAAAAGGCCTCTGAGATTTGAAAATTCTAGTAACGCATTTCGTTTCTGCGTAACTTGTCATGACCATGTAAATAATGTCCTAAATTTCATGCGTGAACGAAGAAGAAGTTTGTTTTGTTTAACGACATCACTAGAGCACATTGATTTATTAATCATCGGCTATTGGATGTCAAACCTTTAGTAATTCTGACTCGTAGTCATCAGAGGAAACACAGTACATTTTTCCTAATGCACCAAGAGACCTTTTATATGCACTTTCCAAAAGACAGGAATGCATATTCTACGGCCTTTGACCAATTGTGGTGCATTGGATGGGACGAGAGAAAAAAAAAAACCCAGTCAGCTGAATGGATCCATCGAGGTGTTTCGATCCTGCGACGCAAACACCTCAACCGAGCACTCATCTGACTGAGCTAAATCCATCCCCATCAAACGGGGTATGCACTGTCAAGAAGAGATCAATATAAAGGGTCTCTTGATGTTTTTGGTGGGAATAATCTGTGGAGACCCCACACCTCTCTCTCTCTCTCTCTCTCTCTCTCTCTCTCTCTCTCTCTCTCTCTCTCTCTCTCTCTCTCTCTCTCTCTCTCTCTCTCTCTCTCTCTCTCTCTCTCTCTCTCTCTCTCTCATATTAATGTTGCAATAAATGTATGGTAGCCACCAAATAGCCACGGTTTGAAATTAAAATGTGATGACATGCAGCTGAATAAATATCCTTTTTTGTCCACTGGTAAATTCGAGTCAATGTTCTCCAATAGAAAGAAAGAAAGAAGTGTTTTATTTAACGACGCACTCAACACATTTTATTTACGGTTATATGGCGTTAGACGTATGGTTAAGGACCACACAGATTTTGAGAGGAAACCCGCAGTCGCCACTACATGGGCTACTCTTTCGATTAGCAGCAAGGGATCTTTTATTTGCGCTTCCCACAGGCAGGATAGCACAAACCATGGCCTTTGTTGAACCAGTTATGGATCACTGGTCGGTGCAAGTGGTTTACACCTACCCACTGAGCCTTGCGGAGCACTCACTCAGGGTTTGGAGTCGGTATCTGGATTAAAAATCCCATGCCTCGACTGGGATCCGAACCCAGTACTTACCAGCCTGTAGACCGATGGCCTGCCACGACGCCACCGAGGCCGGTCTTGTTCTCCAATAGATGGAAAAGGTTTGGGAATCGGTGTTTATGAAAAAGTCGGTATATCAGTCAAGATATTGAATGAAAGACACTAGTTTGCAAACAGTCATATTTAATTATTTCAAAGTCTATGCTAAGTGTTCACTAAGTATATACAGATAACGTTTTAACGTCTCACTTTATGTACATCACACATATATAAAATAAAACAAACATAAAAGCAAACGAGCCATTCCTATTGGAATGACGAGAAACAATATCGTTAAGTAACACAAGTATGTACAATTAAAAAAACAAACAACAATATATGTAAAAAGTCTCTACGACGATGCAAAACATAAAAACAGGTTTTGGTTATTACAATGCAAGATTAGTCTCGAACATTAAAACGGGTAACAACATAAAATCTTTACAACATAATTGATATAAGCATGCTGGTACAAATTGAAACGAAGATCCTCATATAACACTTCACAGAAAACATAAATTTCATCCTCAACCGACTGGTAATCACACATATCCGCCGGCAAATTCTCATATCGGCCGGTCTCTAATCGAATAGGAGCAAAGGTCTGGTATTAAAATGGACACATGTCGCTCAGTACAATACCCATTCTTTAGCAAACAATATGCAGGGCCGTAGCTAGCGGGGGGGGGGGGGGGGGGGGGGGGGGGGGGGGGGGGGGGGGGGCAAGGAGGGGGGCAGTTGCCCTCCCAGAAAAAAAATCCGGAAAACATTATAGAAACTTAAAGAAAATTCTCTTCTTAAATGTTTAAGGAGTTTTAGACTATTAACTACTCAGTTGCCCCCCCCCCCCCCCCCCAAACAACAAATCCTAGCTACGGCCCTGATGATGTCCTTGATGTCTGTAATTCCCGTGATGCCCGTGACCATGACCGTGTCAGTGGCGGATCTAGAAAATAATATGAGGGGGTGGCTGGATTGAGATGGGGTGAGCCGGCGGGGGCTGAGCCATGGTGAAAGTTCTGGGAGCAAAGCCCCCTGAAGGTTCGACATTCTGGACATTTTAGAGCGTTATTTCACTGATTTCCCAGGATCTAATTCTTAATTAATAATTCCATAAAGTTGATAAAAAAAATAGCAGTTTTCCTGATTCACACCAAAATATATAGACAACGATTTAATTTTGTCCTTACTGATGCCAGCCATATTCAGTTCAATTGTACACCTGATTGACAAGAGGGCGATGCATATTATGTTCGCTAACGGAATGGCTTTATATACATTTTCCTGAACGAAACTTTGAAGTAAAGGTATATGTTTAGAATGAACATAAAATAAATTCCTCAGGAGGGGAAGGGGTGGCTAGCCACCCTATTCACACTCCCCCCCCTTGATCCGCCACTGCGTGTCCATGTCCATTTCCATGGTGACCACTGTATCTATGTCCATGATGGTAAGGATGAGAGGAAGGCGTCAAGAGAACCAGTGACACTGCAACAGTAAAATATATAATAAATACGTTTAATTGCATGTATATAGTTTAATCAGATTTGAAGGTGTATGTTAGATACAAAGTTAAGACATCACTAAAATAAAGCATATACCAGTTAAGACAGTCAGAAAAGCTACGCTTGCTTTCCCACAGACTGGACAATATATATCACGGTCTTTGATAAACCAGCTGCGAGGCACTGACTGGGACCCTCCCCCCCCCCCAAAAAAAAAAAACAATTAAAAAAACACAAACATTATAATAAAATAATAATAATAATAAAATAAAATAAAATAAAATAAAATAAACATAAATCAATCAATTAAAACAATCGGAGAATGGGTCCACCGATGGGATTCGATCCCTCGACCCAAGCGCCTCAGGCGAGATTTCTACTTACTGAACTTGATCCAGAGCACTCGAAAAGAAATATTTGGAAAAGCAAATGTGATGGAATCATTTCGATTCCATCCAGAATTTGTATTACAATTTTTACGCGATACTGACTTTTACTTTAAATTTTAATTTGATATATCTGTTATATTTGTATTTTTGCACAGTTCTTTATACTGTGTTTAAAATTAACTGTTGCATTTTTATATTGATTTTTTGTGTGTGCATTTACCATAGTTTGACACCCAATGGCTGCTGTATTTTTCGTGATGGGGTACATTCTTTGATCCAGACCCTGCTTTTCTAAATGCAATAATGAATTAGTGACATTGATTTGAGATACAGGATTGCATTTTCTTTCAGTCCTGTAGATAGTCTTTAATTAAAAGGACATTTTAACGTATTGGCCAAGGTTCCCCTTCTGTAAGAAACATTCGCGACCAATCCGAAAATCACGTCCAGTTAACAAATGCTACTCGGGTACCACCAAAACTTGAAAACGGCCACTCGAGATTTTTTGTTTTGTTTTTTGTTTTTTTTGTTTTGTTTTTTTTTTGTTGCTTTTTTGTGCTTTTTTGTTTTGTTTTTGTCCTCTTTTTGTTCTCTTTTCTTTCTCTTTCTTTGGTTTCCTTTTTTTTTTTTTTTTTTTGGGGGGGGGGGGGGGGGGGAGCGGTAGGTGAGGGTGTTCTGTTTTGTTTATTCACCATCATGACACATTTTTAAAATGTGAAATACGTATTACCATGAAGCCTAATTTAGAAGAACCTCAGATACTGGATGCTATAAAATTCTCAGAGTCTCATGTCATGTTTGCAAATACTGAGCTCTTCATAAACAATAAATAAATTGAGAGCTGCAAATGCATTCGACCATAACCCCCCAATACGCGTGACTATGCCCTGAACATATCCCATCACATTATTATTTTAGTGTTCTTTTGTCAGTAAAAACATTCATGTGTGATTTTCGTGGTTTCAAATGTCGGATCATCGTTACGTTAGCTTTTACAACAGGAAAGCTTACTACGAATTAACGTCTCTGTGCTGGCTACACCGCGGTTACACAGTGTGAGAAATGAAAAAATAAAATATTGCACTATAAAAGCAAAGAAAATTTGTAAAAAAAACAACAACAACAACAACAAAAAATCAACAGTTTCATTTCTCGTTTAACACAGAAGACGATACCGGACAACTAGCCATAATGCAGTATTCAAGTGTTGTTTATCTCACCGTCTTAGTTGGTAGGTTATGCAAAATTAGTATTTGTTAATTTTTATTTACATATTCTACATTTTACTTTATTTAAAACAAAAATTCGTTTGTCTTGTATTTAATTTTATCTTGAGATTTAATAACATCGTAATGATGATACGTATTGCAACAATACCATTAGAATGTTATTCATTATTGGCATTAATATTCCCACAAAAATTAAGAATAATGCTGTCAACGGTCACGACGAGTTGGCCAACACGACGGTTCCGTTGTGATTTTCCCCAACTCCCGACTTTTAACAACTAATCGGTCGCAGAAGTCGTATACGACGAAAATCGAGTTTTAAGTGCGCCCAGACTAGCAACCGGACAGCTGTATCTGGACAGAGCAGAAAGTTAGTCACTTTGTTGTGGCAGTTGATAGACATAATGAGACACCTTCGCACTGGAAATTTGAAAATTATTATTTTGGTGTGGCGACGTATACATATATATTTTTTTATTTTACCGTTAAGTTCATAAAATCTTATTTAAATCTAATTACATTTCTCATGCAATTTGGCAAATATTTATTATAATTATGTTAATGTTCCAGTGTCGCTGGCTCTCTTGACACTTTCTACGGCCCATCATCATGGTCATGGCCATCGACATGGACACCATGGACATCATGGACACCACGGTCACCATGGACATCATCACGGCTAACACTACATTTGTATTTGTATTAATTTTGAAAAACAGGCTGTTGTACGGTCTTCAAATATATGTTGATTTATTATTTCTGGACAAATTAAACAAATAAACATAATTAGATATACCTGAATTTGTTTCTTCACCTTCTTCTCTCACCCTCCCCCCCCCCCCCCCCCTCCCCCCCCTCTCTCTCTCTCTCTCTCTCTCTCTCTCTCTCTCTCTCTCTTTCTCTCTCTGTTGTAATATCTTTAACTGACATGAAGATAGGTTGCATTATGTATTTGCATTATGTATACTTCACCCACATCGAAAACGGCTTTTTTGATTGGTTAATACATAATAAAATATGTTATATCGTTTTATAACTGAATGTCTGATCGCTATCAATTTCACTTAAATTTGATTTCTCCTGATATGAATACTTGTAATAGCCAAACTAGACAGTTTGACTCGTAAAAAGTTTAATCAGCTGAGCAACATGCCTTTTTGAGACAACATCGTTAGCAAATCTAGCATCTAGAGTTAGATGTATGGAATATGTACCTGACGAGAGAGAGAGAGAGAGAGAGAGAGAGAGAGAGAGAGAGAGAGAGAGAGAGAGAGAGAGAGAGAGAGAGAGAGAGAGAGAGATTGTCTATAATTAGATACAGTTAGAAGACACGCGAACCTATTTGTAAGTGTTCGTCTCAATGCGTCTTAAGGGAAAAAAAAGTATTTTAAAGAGAATTAAATACAGTAATAAATTTTAAAATAAAAATGTTTAAAAATAAAATTAATTGAATAGCTTCATACATTTTATCTATGTATTCTCCTGTGCGCGATACATAATAACTTTATGGTAGGGGAGAAATTTAATTCCGTGAAATTCGTCTTTATACTTTTAATAAAAACCACTTGCCCTCGACCTTTACCCGTGGGCTGTGAAGTATAAAATCACTCGCCCTCGACCTTTACCCGTGGGTTGTGAAGTATAAAACCACTCGCCCTCGACCTTTACCCGTGGGCTGTGAAGTATAACATCACTTGCCCTCGACCTTTACCCGTGGGCTGTGAAGTATAAAACCACTTGCCCTCGACCTTTACCCGTGGGCTGTGAAGTATAAAACCACTTGCCCTCGACCTTTACCCGTGGGCTGTAAAGTATAAAACCACTTGCCCTCGACCTTTACCTGCGGGCAACAACTATATGTATATATCTAGGACAGCGCGGGATTTAGCTCAGTCGGTAGAGCGATCAGTCGTAGGATCGAAACACTACAGAGGATTCAATGTGTTTTGTTCCCCGTCCCAAACACTTAAAAAGTTTGTTTTGTTTAACGACACCACTAGAGCACATTGATTTATAAATCGTCGGCTATTGGATATCAAATATTTGGTAATATTTAGACAGGAACTTCGCTACATTTTTTTTTTCTGTTAGTGGCAAGGGATCTTTTATATGCACATCCTACAGACAGGATAGCACATACCACGTTGAATAAAGCAAACACATTCTTCAGCTTCGTCAGCTTTTATCTATTGCACAGGCCTCGTTTGGACCGACCTAGTTCTGAATCCATCCTACCGACTAGGCTGTAGGAACTGGGTGTTGTGTGTGTGTGTGTGTGTGTGTGTGTGTGTGTGCGTGTGTGTTTGGGGGCTTAGTCTGAGAAAGAAAATATAATTTTTTTATGTCGTATTCCTTATAAATAAAGATACAAAATTAAATAAAAATCTGGCTTGTGTCCTACTCCCTCCCCCACTACAGACTGCAGCACCACTAGAGATTGTACCCCCCCCCCCCCCGTTCACTCCTGATATCATTCCTGCGGGACTTTCCTACCCTAGTCTTTGTTTCACCCTCGCATAGATGGTTTCGAATAGTGACTTACCTGTAATTTAAACTTGTTTCTTGTGTCCGACCTACTGAGGTTCTGACTGGCTTTCGATCTTTTTAATTCTATAATGTTAGTCGCACTCTGTTGGGACGCTGTGTCCTCAACCTTTATTACGGGGACAGGTTTAGATTTCTTGCATCCCATTTTACGCTCGGTTGCGTGCGCTTTTTTTCTTATTAATAATTATAATGACGTTATTTTGATTGTGGTAACCAAGTGACTTCCACGCCATAAGGAGCGGGACGTAATTGAATGGTAAAACGTTCGCCTGAAACCGTGTCGGTTAAGGATCGATTCCCGTCGCTGGTCCCATTGGGCTATTTCTCGTTCAAGCCAGTGTACCACGGCTGGTATATTAAAGGCCGTGGTATGTGCTATGCTGTCTGTGGGATGATGCATATAAAAGATCCCTTTGCTAATGGAAAAATGTTGCGGGTTTACTCTCTAAGACTATATATGTCAAAATTACCAAATGTTTGACATCCAATAGCCGATGATTAATGAATCTATGTGACCTAGTGGTGTCGTTAAACAAATCAAACTTTTTTGCGTATGTATGTTCAAATTTTATCCATATGACGTCATAAACGATTCAGATTATTTGTGCAGCTGACAGCTCTATTGTGCGGCTGATGTTGTTAAGTTTCTCGCCTACCCTAATAAACGAGTTATCAAATTTATGTCCCTCTTGAAACAATGTTCAGTTGTCACGAGCTTTAAATAGCGAATGACAACTGAAAATTAGTTCAAGAGGGATATAAATTTGATAACAACTAGTACGGAGTTCGTTATTCTATTTATTACCTCAGCCATTTTGTTTTTCATAACGACTACATTTATATAGAAACGATGTTAACAATTTTATATACTATTCTGAGCATTATTTGACTTTGTATTTTATTTAAGGAATAATAGCACTGCCTTTCGTTGTTAACTTTAAGGATTTATCACAAAATGTTTTCGTGCTATTGTGATTTTTAATATTTCGTTACTAACACCGAACACCCCACACATCCCAAGTAAGGTCCGGTCAATGATCAATCGTGGCTACTATGTGGCAATGTCTTTATTCCAGGCATCAGTGACGGGACGTAGCCCAGTGGTAAAGCGCTCGCTCGATCCGCGGTTGGTCTGGGATCGATCCCCGTTAGGAAGCCCATTGAGCTATTTCTCGCTCCAGCCAGTACGCCACGACTGGTACATCAAAGGCCGTGGTATGCGCTATCCTATCTATGGGATGGTGCATATAAAAGATCCCTTGCAACTAATGGGACAATGTAGCAAAATGTTTGACATCCAATAGCCGATGATTAATAAATCAGTGTACTCTAGTGGTGTCGTTAAACAAAACAAACTTTATTCCTGGCATCAGTCTTAACGGATGTTATATGACAAAATATCTTAATGACTTTCGTTGGACTATGAAACTGCATATTGGGCCTAGTCGAGCGAGCATACACAGCTACCACAGTAATCATTATGAGTACGCATTTCTTAATACTCTACCGGCCTCGGTGGCGCAGTGGTTAAGCCATCGGACTAGAGGCTGGTAGGTACTGGGTTCGGATCCCAGTCGAGGCATGGGATTTTTAATCCAGATACCGACTCCAAACCCCGAGTGAGTCCTCCGCAAGGCTCAATGGGTAGGTGTAAACCACTTGCACCGACCAGTAATCCATAACTGGTTCAACAAAGGCCATGGTTTGTGCTATCCTGCCTGTGGGAAGCGCAAATAAAAGATACCTTGCTGCCTGTCGAAAAAAGAGTAGCCTATGTGGCGACAGCGGGTTTCCTCTTCAAAACAGTGTCAAAATGACCATATGTTTGACGTCCAATAGCCGATGATAAGATAAAAAATCAATGTGCTCTAGTGGCGTCGTTAAATAAAACAAACTTTACTTTTTTCTTAATACTCTGGAGGCAGGATTTAGCTCAGTCAGTTGAGTGCTTGCTTGATGTCTTGGCGTCGTAGGATCGAACCACCTTGGTGGACCCATTCAATTGATTTTTTTTTCTCGTTCCAACCAGTGCACCACATCTGGACAAAGGTCGTGGAATGTGTTTTCCTGTGAGAAAGTGCATATAAAAGATCTCTTGCTACATTAGGAAAAATGTAGCGGGTTTCCTCTGATGACTACGAGTCAGAATAACCATATGTTTGACATCCAATAGTCGATGATTAATTAATCAATGTGCTCCAGTGGTGTCGTTAAACAAAACAAACGTTTTCTTAATACTCTGTGTAACCATCATTACTAAAGGAGCAATTTCAATTAAATTATTAATGACCAAAATATAAATTTTTCTTGCGAAATGTAAAGATTATACATTGAATTACATGCCCACAAAACATTTAAGGGCTACATCTAAATAATTTCATTTATTTTATAAATTTACATTATTGCTAAAGTAGTGGTGACCTACAGGTGTTCTACTAGTTTTTTATTTTAATTTTAATTTATGTTTGTTTTATTTTATTTATTTATTTTGTGTGTGTGGCTTGTATATCCAATTTAAGTTTCAAAAAGCAGGTCAGGTCAGCTAATGGGTTTAACGTGCACTTTCAGAACAAGCTGTTGTAGCACACGCCTGTCATGGGCGCAATGTGTCGACCTCGGCCGGTTCCTCCGTCCAGGACAGCAAAAGGGTTGGGGTGGGTGGGAGAGGGGGTCATCCACGCTGGCATGTGCAAGTGAGCACAAGCAGCCAAAACAGGGTCGGTAGCGGGCGAGGGATGGTTTTGATGCTATTGAATTTGCAAAATAAAGCCAAATAGAACATGTTGCGTAATTTCTTGCAGGTAATTTTGACGTTAATTTAGAATGGTCCATCCAAATTGAAAATGGAGCTAATTGGTTGATTTGACTTAGTTGATCGAAAGGGAGCTCATTGCTTTAAGAAGCTATTTATATAACGGTAACAATATTTACACAACGAGTAACGAGTTGATCAACAGTATATAGCATTATGTACCACCTCTTGGTTTATCAATATAGACAAACATTTACAATTTTGGGCTACATTTTATTTTAGTATTCTTGAAAACATCTTAACTAAATTGATCAACCATCAAAGCCAAATATTTAATATACAAATTCTTCTTAAGCCCCGGTGTCAAGGTTCAGAACGCCGGATTACCCACGGATACGATCCAGCATAATTCGTAATAATCCGTTGCGGTCCGTAGAGGTCCATAGCTGTCCGTATTAAAGGGACATTCCTGAGTTTGCTGCAATGTTTAATATGTTATCGACTAACAGAGACTTTTTAACGATTGTAATTACATATCAAATATATTTTCCTGCATAACATATTAGTGGCTGTATATTAAACGTGTTTCTGATCGTTCTAATATTTGTATTAGCGTAAATTTCATTTTATTTCCTAAAAATCATTTTTTCGTACGTACGAAATTATTTGAAGACAAAATCCAGTTTGTGCTTCTTACTAATATTAAGACGACCAGAAACACATTGAATATACATAAACTGATATTCTAAACAAGAAAATATATTTAATATGTAAGTTTAATCGTAGAAATATTTTATTAGTCGGAAGTATTTTATAATGAAGCAAACTCAGGAATGTACCTTTAAATCCCTGATCAATCATAGTAGTACCTGTATGTCCGTGAAAATGTTGAACATGTCCAAAAATTCATCACGGATCGAACAACCGTAGTACATTCTTAATAAACGTAATAATCTGTTCTAATCCGTGATAAACCGTACTTAAACCGTACTTAATCGTAGTAATCCCCGGCCTCAAGCCCAGGTCACACTGTAAAGGATTAGGATGCCGGGTTAGCCACAGATATGATCCGGCATCATTCATGACAATCCGTTGTGGTTCGTACTAAACTGTACCGATCCTTAGCAATCCGTAGCGACCCGTAGCGCTCCCCGTTCTCAACTAACCCGTCGAAGGGTGAGGATCGTCTTTTCATGGAGCGGGAAGTAGCCCAGTGGTTAACCGCTCACTCAATGCGCGGTCGGTGTGGGATCGATCCACGTCGGATGGGCCATTCGGCTATTTCTCGTTCCAGCCAGTGCACCACGACAGGTATATCAAAGGCCGTGATATGTACTACCCTTTCTGTGGGATGGTACATATAAAAGATCCCTTGCTGCTGATCGAAAAAGAGTAGCCCATGAAGTGGCGAAAGCAGGTTTCATCTCTCAATATCTGTGTGGTCCTTAACCATATGTCTGACGCCATATAACCGTAAAGGAAATGTGTTGAGTGCGTCGTTAAATAATTTCGTTAAATTATTTCATCTTTTCATCGTCCTAACTGCTATCACGTAAGTCATACATTATGATATAGTGTCGTGTGAAACTACATATAAATGATATTTAGAAAGAGTAGGCATTGAAATTGTGGGAATAACGGATTAATGCTTCACAACCGAGGTATTAAAGGCCGTGATATGTACCTGTCAGTGGGATGCTGCATATAAAAGATCGCTGGTGCTAAACAGAAAGACCCCGACTCAGTGGTATTGTGGATAAGCCACCAGGCTGGTAGGTACAGGGTTCGCAATCCGATATCGACTCACACCAAGAGCGAGCTTTAAAGACGCAATGGGTAAGTGTAAGACCACTACACCCTCTTCTGTCTCACTAACAACTAACTTTTAGTGAGAGCCTGTTTGTAATAACTTTATGATTATTAAAACTTATCAAATAATCACATTGAAATCTGTGTTATTGTCCTCAATGGTATAGTGCTTAAGTCGTTTATTGTGGGCCTGACTGGTTCTAAGTTTAAATCTGACCAAGTTATTTCTATAGTATCCAAAAATACTAGTAAATACAAACGAAAAAACATATCTATTAAATGTTTGTTTTATTTTTCCATTTCGTAGAAAAAGCACCCAAAACATCGAGACCGTACAACAGCCTTTTTTTATAAACAGGACAGGGATCTTGCATCAGCCATGATGATGTCCATGGTGTCCGTGACCGTGACCATGTCCGTGATGTCCGTGACCATGTCCATGCCCATGGTGTCCATGGCCGTGACCATGACGATGGGCTGAAGAGAGCGTCAAAAGACCCAGTGACACTGAAACAGCAATATATAATAAACATGGGTCAAATTTCTTGAAAGATCATAATTTTGATCAAATGTCAATTTTGGTGTTAATGAATATATAGTAAAACATATAATATATTTTATGAAATTATAAACCGACAGCTTTGTTCGAGAATGTTGAATGTGAAATAATATGTGTAGCCATACGCTACTTGTTATTATAGTGATATTAATATCTGAATTATGGCTTTGGTTCCAACATAAATTAATAAAATACAATACAATATTTAAAAATGAAATAAAAAAATAAAATGAATAACTTTGCATTACATACCAATTAAGAGGGTGAAAAATCCAATGCTTGCACACTTCATTTTGGCTTGTTTCTGATCTAGTCCTCTGTGTAGACGAGAAGTTAAACTGTTTACTTCGATACAAATTATTTCAGCTTTTAAAGTGAAATATTTTACTACTCTACCTTGGGGACAACTTGTAACTGCTGTGTAAGAACCACAGAGAAGTTAATTCGCAGCAAGATTTCCCGTCGTGAAAACCAATGCAACGATGATGCAACATTTGAGACCACGAATACCACAGAGATATTATTAACCGATTGAAAAGTCATAATTAATAAACGATGATAGCTAGGAGCGGTTTGCAGGTGAGAAATAAAGACACGTGACTGAGGTGCGATGGATCGCTTTCAGTCCTCTAGAATTTTCACTCCGTCCTAACCAGTGTCCCGTGACTGGTAAGGGAAACGCCGTGGTATGTGCTTGCAAGGCTTTTTTTTTTTTTTTGGTAGACAATGTTGGTGCAGCGGATTTCGTTTCCTTCGTTTTGAACCTTCCTTCTCTTTGTCTCTGTCGACCTAAGGTGGCGGGACGTAGACCTAGTGGTAAAGTGCTTGTTTGATACACGGTCGGTCTAGGATCGAGCCCCGTCAGTGGGCCCGTTGGGCTATTTCTCGTTCCCACCAGTGCACCACGACTGGTATATCAAAGGTCGTGGTATGTGTTATCATGTCTGCGGCAGGTTGCATATAAAAAAATCCTTGCTACCAATGGAAAAAAAATAGAGGCTTTCCTCTGTAAGACTATGTCAAATTACTAAATGTTTGACATCGAATAGCCAATGATTAATAAATCAATTTCCTCTAGTGGTATCGTTAAACAAAGAAAACAAACGAAAATCTTAAAACGCCTTTTAATATTCATATTTTTTCAGAAGAATTTGAAAGTTTAAATATGAATCTTCATTCTCTGTTTTCTACATATTTAATTAATTAATTTTTCAATAAGAGACAAATAAATGTATGCATTAAATATGATCGGTTTCAAATATTTGTATTTTTTTCCATGTTATGATTTAAAACATTAGCTTTGGCACAGATATCTAGCTGGCTATATAACGATATAAATTATATACAATCCTTTGTTTTGTATGCTTCAGTAAATTCCTTCCATATGTCAGATGTCTTTTAACAGTGGTCAAAGTTCCGTGTCAAAGTTCGAGGTGAACCATCAAATATTTACGGATTAAAAAACACCTGCGGCTTTGATTGGTAGGAATATGTGACATTAATTATTTGTGCAAATATTATTATCCACTGACAATAAACAAATACACTTTTATTTGTAATGCAGTTGTTATGCAATATACACCAGAGGTTGAAATTATTGCAAGGTACCCGCAAAATGGAACTCGATTTTCAGCGAAAATGACGGTTGCTAACAATAATTTTAATTATATCTGTTACGGTAGAACTAAACCAAATAACTGCCGGCTGGGTCAAAGTTCGCGGTGCACTGAACTTTTGATAGAGAAGTGAACACCACAAGTCCCGTGATTGGTGATCAATGTGAGTGTGTTGCTTGTAAAAAAAAAAAAAAGTTTCATCTGGACAAAAGATGTATACAATTTTATTCCATCTAGTACCACTGTGTCGAGTAGCCTTGTGCTTGAAACATGTATGGGGTACGTGTAAAACAAAGTACTCGAATTTTGTACGGAACTAGGTTCGTCATAGAAGCTACCCGTTATCTCAAAAATGAGCAACTTGACCCCCCCCCCCCCCCCACCACCACCACCACCAGCACCACCACCACCCACCCACCCACTTTATTCTGATTCACTTTAAGGGTGAGGGGTGGTAGTATTTATATCCGTGGCGTTTATGTTGATTGATACGCTGCAGGTAGAAGTATTAGCCACATATGTTACTACCGTCGTCTATGTGCTTTGATTTGGTAGTATACACCCTTAAATGGCAATTCACACACACCCCAGCCCCACCCCCACCCCACCCTATTTTCTTGAAGGTGGATTAATTGTGAGCTGTCACACTTGTCATTGTTGTACTGTCTGGGTGTGTTGATACGCTGCTTATATCAATTTTATCAGTAAACGTTACCATTATCGGTAATAGGAATAGGATTTAGCCTATTGCAACCTGAAAGTTGCACACAACCATTAATTACTACAACCGGCCTCGATGGTGTCGTGGTTAAGTCATCGGAAATAACGCTGGTAGGCAGTGGGTTTGCAGCCCAGTACCGGCTCCCACCCAGAGCAGGTTTTAACAAATGAGTGTGGGTAGGTTACTTTATCATCCATTAAAGGCTTTTGTAGGAGATATCGCTGGCACTATAGTATGTGATATCTCCTGCAATCTTGATCGGTCAAATTTTAATCACAAGATTATGTTTTGTTACGTCACTGTGTTTGTTTCAGCGCTAAATCTACCATTAGTGACGTCACGCCACTGGCGTTCTGCTAGTTGACGAGTCTACCGCTGACCTTCAACTCACATTACTGACATTGATTACAACTGTAGCAAATGAAAAGAATGATAATGATAAATAGAATACCCCCCTCGTGTCTTGTGATATCATAATTTATCAGCACTCGTTGATAAAAGTATAAAATCCTCGGCAAGCCTCGTATTTCATACTTTTATTAACTGGTGCTGATAAAATATGATATCACAAGACACGAGAGAGGGTGGGGGGTGCGTGGGTGGGGGGGGGGATCCTCTATACACCGACTTTACTCTGACTAACCACTAACATATAACCACTATCCACAATCGTGGACAGACATCCCAGGTAGCTAAGGTGTGTGCCCAAGACAGCGTGCTTGAACCTCAGTTGGATATAAGCACTAAAACATAAGTTGAAATGATATAATTACTCCATACAGTTCAGTATAATTTGTATGAAAAACAAAAACACTTTCGAGACGGTCACGTGGCTACTAGTTTTAAGGGGTAGTCTCCTTTGAACACTCGCTTGCCAAAACAAAACAAAAAAAGAAAAAGAAAAAGAAAGAAAGAAAGAAAATAATAATCATAGGTCGACAACAGAATATTGCAGTTAGCTTCCCTAAATGTAACAAGTAACTTCAAACCAATAGGTTTATTTAAACACCACAATGGTCAAACTGCTTGTAATCATCAAACAAAATATTTCCAAAGTATTTTGAGAATATTGTTGTTTTTTTTTATGAGGAACTATTTCCTAAACCGGACTACATTAAGCTGCTACAATAAGTGACCACACGACAAATAGGGGTATGCTGCACAAAGACGTAGAGGGCCGTGGTCGGCACTTCTTCCAGGAGTTACAGAGCCGAATTCACAAAACCTGTTTGTGTCTTCCGCGCATATCACAACATACATTTACAATGATTAAACACCTGCCTTCAAGAATAACAGGCTTCGTGAATTCGGCTCATGGATATCCCGAAATGATCTCGAGTTTATTCGTTTGGGAGGTTTAGCGCAACGCCAAATACATACACCTGTATGCATATTATAATATCCCGTATTCGTTCGTATATGGGCTGGACGTAGCCCAGCGGTAAAGCTCTAGTTTGATGCGCGGTTGGTGCTTATCAACTGAATGAACAGCGGTCGTGGTATGCACTATCATGTCTGTGGAATGTTGTATATAAAATATACCTTGCAGCTAATCGGAAAGGGTATCCCTTTTTGTGGTGGGAGTGGGTTTCCTCTCTCATTATCTGTGTGGTCCTTAATCGTATGTCCGACGTAATTAGAATTTAGTTTTGAACTCAAGCTCAAAGAGAGTCTCACTTCTGTCTCCAATTAATTTGAGTGCGTGTAGTTTCTGGTCAGGGGGCTATCGTGGGTCTCTCTAGGTTCCACAATAATTCGTCTGCACATTTAGTGAGAGCCTGTTTGTAATAACTTTATGATTATTAAAACTTATCAAATAATCACATTGAAATCTGTGTTATTGTCCTCAATGGTATAGTGCTTAAGTCGTTTATTGTGGGCCTGACTGGTTCTAAGTTTAAATCTGACCAAGTTATTTCTATAGTATCCAAAAATACTAGTAAATACAAACGAAAAAACATATCTATTAAATGTTTGTTTTATTTTTCCATTTCGTAGAAAAAGCACCCAAAACATCGAGACCGTACAACAGCCTTTTTTTATAAACAGGACAGGGATCTTGCATCAGCCATGATGATGTCCATGGTGTCCGTGACCGTGACCATGTCCGTGATGTCCGTGACCATGTCCATGCCCATGGTGTCCATGGCCGTGACCATGACGATGGGCTGAAGAGAGCGTCAAAAGACCCAGTGACACTGAAACAGCAATATATAATAAACATGGGTCAAATTTCTTGAAAGATCATAATTTTGATCAAATGTCAATTTTGGTGTTAATGAATATATAGTAAAACATATAATATATTTTATGAAATTATAAACCGACAGCTTTGTTCGAGAATGTTGAATGTGAAATAATATGTGTAGCCATACGCTACTTGTTATTATAGTGATATTAATATTTGAATTATGGCTTTGGTTCCAACATAAATTAATAAAATACAATACAATATTTAAAAATGAAATAAAAAAATAAAATGAATAACTTTGCATTACAAACCAATTAAGAGGGTGAAAAATCCAATGCTTGCACACTTCATTTTGGCTTGTTTCTGATCTAGTCCTCTGTGTAGACGAGAAGTTAAACTGTTTACTTCGATACAAATTATTTCAGCTTTTAAAGTGAAATATTTTACTACTCTACCTTGGGGACAACTTGTAACTGCTGTGTAAGAACCACAGAGAAGTTAATTCGCAGCAAGATTTCCCGTCGTGAAAACCAATGCAACGATGATGCAACATTTGAGACCACGAATACCACAGAGATATTATTAACCGATTGAAAAGTCATAATTAATAAACGATGATAGCTAGGAGCGGTTTGCAGGTGAGAAATAAAGACACGTGACTGAGGTGCGATGGATCGCTTTCAGTCCTCTAGAATTTTCACTCCGTCCTAACCAGTGTCCCGTGACTGGTAAGGGAAACGCCGTGGTATGTGCTTGCAAGGCTTTTTTTTTTTTTTTGGTAGACAATGTTGGTGCAGCGGATTTCGTTTCCTTCGTTTTGAACCTTCCTTCTCTTTGTCTCTGTCGACCTAAGGTGGCGGGACGTAGACCTAGTGGTAAAGTGCTTGTTTGATACACGGTCGGTCTAGGATCGAGCCCCGTCAGTGGGCCCGTTGGGCTATTTCTCGTTCCCACCAGTGCACCACGACTGGTATATCAAAGGTCGTGGTATGTGTTATCATGTCTGCGGCAGGTTGCATATAAAAAAATCCTTGCTACCAATGGAAAAAAAATAGAGGCTTTCCTCTGTAAGACTATATGTCAAATTACTAAATGTTTGACATCGAATAGCCAATGATTAATAAATCAATTTCCTCTAGTGGTATCGTTAAACAAAGAAAACAAACGAAAATCTTAAAACGCCTTTTAATATTCATATTTTTTCAGAAGAATTTGAAAGTTTAAATATGAATCTTCATTCTCTGTTTTCTACATATTTAATTAATTAATTTTTCAATAAGAGACAAATAAATGTATGCATTAAATATGATCGGTTTCAAATATTTGTATTTTTTTCCATGTTATGATTTAAAACATTAGCTTTGGCACAGATATCTAGCTGGCTATATAACGATATAAATTATAAGAAATCCTTTGTTTTGCATGCTTCAGTAAATTCCTTCCATATGTCAAATGTCTTTTAACAGTGGTCAAAGTTCCGTGTCAAAGTTCGAGGTGAACCATCAAATATTTACGGATTAAAAAACACCTGCGGCTTTGATTGGTAGGAATATGTGACATTAATTATTTGTGCAAATATTATTATCCACTCACAATAAACAAATACACTTTTATTTGTAATGCAGTTGTTATGCAGTATACACCAGAGGTTGAAATTATTGCAAGGTACCCGCAAAATGGAACTCGATTTTCAGCGAAAATTACGGTTGCTAAGAATAACTTTAATTATATCTCTTAAGGTAGAACTAAACCAAATAACTGCCGGCTGGGTCAAAGTTCGAGGTGCACTGAACTTTTGATACAGAAGTGAACACCACAAGTCCCGTGATTGGTGATCAATGTGAGTGTGTTGCTTGTAAAAAAAAAAAAAAGTTTCATCTGGACAAAAGATGTATACAATTTTATTCCATCTAGTACCACTGTGTCGAGTAGCCTTGTGCTTGAAACATGTATGGGGTACGTGTAAAACAAAGTACTCGAATTTTGTACGGAACTAGGTTCGTCATAGAAGCTACCCGTTATCTCAAAAATGAGCAACTTGACCCCCCCCCCCCCCCCCAGCACCACCACCAGCACCACCACCACCCACCCACCCACTTTATTCTGATTCACTTTAAGGGTGAGGGGTGGTAGTATTTATATCCGTGGCGTTTATGTTGATTGATACGCTGCAGGTAGAAGTATTAGCCACATATGTTACTACCGTCGTCTATGTGCTTTGATTTGGTAGTATACACCCTTAAATGGCAATTCACACACACCCCAGCCCCACCCCCACCCCACCCTATTTTCTTGAAGGTGGATTAATTGTGAGCTGTCACACTTGTCATTGTTGTACTGTCTGGGTGTGTTGATACGCTGCTTATATCAATTTTATCAGTAAACGTTACCATTATCGGTAATAGGAATAGGATTTAGCCTATTGCAACCTGAAAGTTGCACACAACCATTAATTACTACAACCGGCCTCGATGGTGTCGTGGTTAAGTCATCGGAAATAACGCTGGTAGGCAGTGGGTTTGCAGCCCAGTACCGGCTCCCACCCAGAGCAGGTTTTAACAAATGAGTGTGGGTAGGTTACTTTATCATCCATTAAAGGCTTTTGTAGGAGATATCGCTGGCACTATAGTATGTGATATCTCCTGCAATCTTGATCGGTCAAATTTTAATCACAAGATTATGTTTTGTTACGTCACTGTGTTTGTTTCAGCGCTAAATCTACCATTAGTGACGTCACGCCACTGGCGTTCTGCTAGTTGACGAGTCTACCGCTGACCTTCAACTCACATTACTGACATTGATTACAACTGTAGCAAATGAAAAGAATGATAATGATAAATAGAATACCCCCCTCGTGTCTTGTGATATCATAATTTATCAGCACTCGTTGATAAAAGTATAAAATCCTCGGCAAGCCTCGTATTTCATACTTTTATTAATTGGTGCTGATAAAATATGATATCACAAGACACGAGAGAGGGTGGGGGGTGCGTGGGTGGGGGGGGGGGGATCCTCTATACACCGACTTTACTCTGACTAACCACTAACATATAACCACTATCCACAATCGTGGACAGACATCCCAGGTAGCTAAGGTGTGTGCCCAAGACAGCGTGCTTGAACCTCAGTTGGATATAAGCACTAAAACATAAGTTGAAATGATATAATTACTCCATACAGTTCAGTATAATTTGTATGAAAAACAAAAACACTTTCGAGACGGTCACGTGGCTACTAGTTTTAAGGGGTAGTCTCCTTTGAACACTCGCTTGCCAAAACAAAACAAAAAAAGAAAAAGAAAAAGAAAGAAAGAAAGAAAATAATAATCATAGGTCGACAACAGAATATTGCAGTTAGCTTCCCTAAATGTAACAAGTAACTTCAAACCAATAGGTTTATTTAAACACCACAATGGTCAAACTGCTTGTAATCATCAAACAAAATATTTCCAAAGTATTTTGAGAATATTGTTGTTTTTTTTTTATGAGGAACTATTTCCTAAACCGGACTACATTAAGAAAAGTACTCAAATTTTGTGCGGAACTAGGTTTGTAACAGACGCTACCCGTTATCCCAGAAATGAGCAGCTTGATCCCCCCCCCCCCCCCCCACACACACACACTTTATCTGATTCACTTTAAAGGGTGAAGGGTGGTAGTATTTATATCTGTGTCGTTTATGTCGTTTATGTCGATTGATACACTGCAGGTAGGAGTATTAGCCACATATGTTACTACTGTCGTCTATGTGATTTGACTTGGTAGTATAGACCCTTAAATGGCATTTCACACACACCCCACCCCATTTTCTTGCAGGTGGATTAATTGTGAGGTATCATACTTGTTATTGTTGTACTGCCTAGGTGTGTTGACTCGCTGCTTATATCAGTTTTATTAGTAATCGTTAACATTATCGGGAATAGGAATTGCATTCGGCCTATTGAGTGTATAGGTTACTACACCGACTTTACTCTGACTAACCACTAACATATAGCCACTGTCCACAATCGTGGACAGACAGCCCAGATAGCTGAGGTGTGTGCCCAAGACAGCATGCTTGAACCTCAATTGGATATAAGCACTAAAACATTAGTTGAAATGATATCATTACAACATGCTGTTCAAGTATAATTTGTGTGAAAAAGAAAAACACTATCGAGACGGTCACGTGACTACTAGTTTTAAGGGGTAGTCTCCTTTGAACACTCCCTTGCAAAAAAAGAAAGAAAGAAAGAAAATAATAATCATAGGTCGATCACAGAATATTTCAGTTAGCTTCCCTAAATGAGACAAGTAACGTCAAACCAATAGGTTTATTTAAACACCACAATGGTCCAACTACTTGTAATCATCAAACAAAATATTTCAAAAGATATATGAGAATATTGTATTATTTTTTTATGAGGAACTATTTCCTAAACCGGACTATATTAAGCTGCTACAACAATTACCCCCCACCTCCTTGCATTCACTATGCAATTCAAGGAGAGGGGGGGGGGGGGGATGGGTGGCTTTGATCAGCCGTTGGAAACATAGAATAAGGACTCAATACAATAAGAACAACCATAACACAAAAAATAGGTAAACATGAACACGGCACTCTCAGCATATCATAGGGTGCTTTGACTAATGATAACAATGCACCCGTCCATACGCAAAACCAAATAATGGCCCAGCACGTACTCCAATAAGGAGTCGGACAAAAGAAACCGGCTCCGAGTACACCACTGCACTGCACCCAGAAGGGACTGGACAAAAGAATACCAGCCCCTTCCCCCAAACCCAAAACAAAACTTTCCTTGGCACTGGCAGGACCTTGGGCAAAACGGACGAACCTACTCCATCTCCACGGCAACAGCATCGGCAACAAGCTTCCAACATCAAGCTCTCCACCAACGCCTCTACCTCGTCCAACATGCACAAATTGCTCGAGTCTACCCTGGGTTGTCATGCCACGATCAGAAGAGATCAGGCCCTTTCTAAGGGCCCTATGGGCAACCTAGGGAGACACCCTACAGCACCAAAACGGTCATAATAAAGAGCCACTTTCGGAATACTAAAAGCAAAACCTATTGGCTCTCTTCACTATTTCAATTAGAACGACCATCAAAATTGCGCCAAATTTCCTTCATGTAAAACGCGCACCTCTTCCTCTTTGACATAATCCTACGGGACTTTCAAAATTCCATAGCACCAAATACACCCCGCCTGCCACCAACATTGGACTGCTGGTGCTCCCTTGCACTTGCCAGTGCAGCCGTTCCCTCTCTACAACCCTCCCCCAACCCTTTCCTGTCCTGGACAGAGGGAACCGGCCAAGGCCGGTCCCTGTGGCCAGGATAGGCGTGTGCTACAACAGCTTGCTCTGAATGTGCACGTAAATCTCTTTGTCTTGTCTTGTCTTGTCTAGTGACCACATGACAAATAGGGGTATGCTGCACAAAGAGGTAGAGGGCCGTGGTCGGCACTTCTTCCAGAAGTTACAGAGCCGAATTCACAAAGCCTGTTTGTGTCTTCCGCGCATATAACAACATGCATTTACAATGATTAAACACCTGCCTTCAAGAATAGCAGGCTTCGTGAATTCGGCTCATGGATATCCTGTAATGAGCTCGAGTTTATTCGTTTGGGCGGTTTAGCACAACGCCAAATACATACACCTGTAAGCATATTATAATATCCCGTATTCGTTCGTATATGGGCTGGACGTAGCCCAGCGGTAAAGCTCTAGTTTGATGCGCGGTTGGTGCTTATCAACTGAATGAACAGCGGCCGTGGTATGCACTATCATGTCTGTGGAATGTTGTATATAAAACATCCCTGGCTTCTAATCAGAAAGGGTATCCCTTTATGTGTTGGGAGTGGGTTTCCTCTCTCATTATCTGTGTGGTTCTTAATCATATGTCCGACGTAATTAGAATTTAACTTTGAACTCAAGCTCAAAGAGAGTCTCACTTCTGTCTCCAATTAATTTGATTGGTTGGTTCAAAATTTTAACATGCTCCCATACCACTAAGGTTTCGAGTATGTCTTCCCCGGGCTTGATCTCTGGAGGCCAGTGACCAAGTCCGGGGCAGAAATATTTGGGACAATTTTTATTTTTACTATAAATAAGGGGAGGGGATTTTACAATTATTTTTTGTCACGTCATTTCTAAAAGAGAAAAATATAATTCCTTAAGTATAATTTATTAATTTAGACGTAATTTTAGATCGGGTGTTCTAAAGAATTTTTTTTTTTTTTTTTTTTTTTTTTTAATTAAACTTTTTTTTTTTTTTTTTTTTTTTAAATTATTAACCCTTATCCCTCACTGAGGTATTGTCTAGGAGGTTGGGCCCACGCCACAGGAAGTTTATCAAAAATTTATTTATTAATTATGTTAATTATTATAGAAAGAAAATATTATTATTATTTTAATTATTATTTTACAAAAAAGAGTATAGGAGTACATCCGTCCTATTGGGAACTTCAGTGTGACCATAGCCAAGGTAGGGGTCGTGGGGGCCGGAGGGGGGGGGGACCGCCCCCCGGACAACCCTAGCTCACCCTACGGCCTAAACCGCTTACGCCCTATGGCCTACCTATTTCCGGTGGTCTGCTCCACCCCACCCCCCCCCCCATCCCATCCCCTCTCCCCCATCCCACCAGGCACAGCCCAACCGTTGTGCCCTCCATTTCCGATGCATCTCCTATTATGAGTCAGAAAGTCTCTAGTAGAGAGACTCTCTTATTAATAGTCAGAGGCCTCTAGTAGAGAGGCCCCCTAACTTATTGTATAAAATTCTATTAGTTCTTTTAGGACTGAGGAAAGAGTTGTATTGCGTCTGGCGAGTCTGGCGGAGCGAAACGAATTCTGACGATCCGGAAGTCCAAAGGCAACTCTCTGTGAAGCAAGAGAATCAAAACGTTATGTCATCCATCATACACTGTCTCCAATTTAATATATAAAACTAGGGAATGCAAACAGGGTATATAACCAGGCTGCATCCACTAGCACAGGAGCAGCTCACCGCCCTGTCAAATTAAAATTTCTTTTTATTTAAATATTAAAACAAGGATAAAATATACAAAAACAAATTAAAAAAGAGCACGCTGTTAACCTATAAATTTAATTAATTTGAGGACGTGTAGTTTCTGGTCAGGGGGCTATCGCGGGTCTCTTTAGGTTCCACAATAATTCGTCTACACATTTAGTGAGAGCCTGTTTGTAATAACGTTATGATTATGAAAACTTATCAAATAATCACTGTGACGGAACATGCTCTTATCTCTTGGCGATGTTAATTGTTTTAGAGGGCTGTGTGTAGCTTGGTTACGTAATGCCCCCGCGCGATGGTGGTAGTCCTGCGTCCCAATACACACCCAGACCAGGTGTGGAGGCCATGTGGAGAGTGGTTACGTAATACCTCCGCGCGACCATGGTAACTCTAACGAACTACGCGTCGATCAGTCTAGGCTTCTAAGAAAATATACCGTCTCTGGGAGTTGTGGAAATATCACGTGATAGGTGAGGTACCTCGTTGTGCCCCCAGGCGATTTTCGCGGTCCTCGGACTAGATTTTTGAATAAATAGATAGGATTTTAGATATATCGGGGAGAAACATTGGAAGGCTCCCGGGGAACATTGTACGACTGGACTGGTAAATATATTTTTCTGCTCTGTTGTATAACCTTGATGTGATTGATGTGACTTTAAATATTTTAATACTGTATTATACCAATATTCTTTAGACAGTGTCTCCGGTAATCTGACGAAGTAAATTGTAGGCTTCACTGTTCTAATATTTTTATACGAGTATTTGGTAAGATAAAGCTTAGCCGGTCATCCTAGAGGACCTAGGTAAACTGTATGTTATTGTCTTTATTGTGATAGGTACCAGTATTAATTCTGTATTACAAGGTTACTGAATGAGTATTTAAGGGTTAATTAAACATTAACCAGTTAGGAATAGAGTTGTAATTCCTTTATTAATTAAGTTCCCCTGGCAGCGTTTCTCAATTATCACACGTGGGTGTGTTGTATCACGGTGAAGTGATTAGAATATTGTGTAAACTAGACACCTAGTGATTAACTAATTAAGTGATTAGCTCTGGGTTGTTATTATATTGTTGTTGTTAATTAACTACTGCGGCAAGTACATTTGTCAGCGTTAGAGTTTTGTGTTTTGTTGTGTTTTCTAGTGAACCAAACGTGCTACATATATATATATTTATATAAGATCTTATCTCTGATTATACCTAGAGCCGAGCCACTCGGGTATAGACTGCCCGATACAGAGCCATCTAATAGATATACAGTTAGGAGAGATATTTGGATAATCGTGTTTTATTCAGTTACGGGTATTATAGGATCCCCGTGACAATTACATTGAAATCTGTATTGTTGTCCTCAATGGTATAGTGCTTAAGTCGTTTATTGTGGGCCTGACTGGATCTAAGTTTAAACCTGACCAAGTTATTTCTATAGTATCCAAAAATACTACTAAATACAAACGAAAAAAACATATCTATTAAATGTTTGCTTTATTTTTCCATTTCGTAGAAAAAGGACCCAAAACATCAAGACCGTACAACAGCCTTTTTTTTATAAACAGGACAGGGATCTTGCATCAGCCATGATGATGTCCATGGTGTCCGTGACCGTGACCATGTCCGTGATGTCCGTGACCATGTCCATGCCCATGACGATGGGCTGAAGAGAGCGTCAAAAGACCCAGTGACACTGAAACAGCAATATATAATAAACATGAATCAAATTTCTTGAAAGATCATAATTTTGATCAAATGTCAATTTTGGTGTTAATGAATATATAGTAAAACATATAATATATTTTATGAAATTATAAACCGACAGCTTTGTTCGAGAATGTTGAATGTGAAATAATATGTGCAGCCATACGCTAATTGTTATTATAGTGATATTAATATCTGAATTATGGCTTTGGTTCCAACATAAATTAATAAAATACAATACAATATTTAAAAATGAAATAAACAAATAAAATGAATAACTTTGCATTACATACCAATTAAGAGGGTGAAAAATCCAATGCTTGCACACTTCATTTTGGCTTGTTTCTGATCTAGTCATCTGTGTAGACGAGAAGTTAAACTGTTTACTTCGATACAAATTATTTCGGCTTTTAAAGTGAAATATTTTACTACTCTACCTTGGGGACAACTTGTAACTGCTGTGTAAGAACCACAGAGAAGTTAATTCGCAGCAAGATTTCCCGTCGTGAAAACCAATGCAACGATGATGCAACATTTGAGACCACGAATACCACAGAGATATTATTAACAGATTGAAAAGTCATAATTAATAAAGAATGATAGCTAGGAGCGGTTTGCAGGTGAGAAAGAAAGACACTTTACTCAGGTGCGATGGATCGCAAGATCGATCGCTTTCGATCGTCTTGGATTTTCACTCTGTTCTAACCAGTGTCCCAAGACTGGTAAGCGAAACGCCGTGGTGTGTGCTTGCATGGGGGGGGGGGGGGGGAGTTGTAGACTATGTGGGTGCAGCGGATTTCGTTTCCTTCGTTTTGAACCTTCCTTCTGTTTGTCTCTGTCAACCTAAGGTGGTGGGACGTAGACCTAGTGGTAAAATGCTTGTTTGATACATGGTCGGTCTAGGATCGAGCGCCGTCGGTGGGTCCATTGGTATTTTTCTTGTTCCAGCAGGTGCACCACGACTGGTATATCAAGGTCCATGGTATATGTTCTCATGTCTGCGGCATGGTGCATATAAAAGATTCCTTGCTACTAATGGAAAAAATGTAGTGGCTTTCCTCTGAAGAACTATATGTCAAATTACCAAATGTTTGACATCGAATATTCAATGATTAATAAATCAATCTGCTCTAGTTGTATTGTTAAACAAAGGAAACCAACAAAAATCGTCAAACGCCTATTAATTTTCATATTCTTTCAGTAGAATTTGAAAGTTTAAATAAGAATCTTCATTCTCTGTTTTCTACATATTTAGTTAATTAATTTTAATTAAGAGACAAATAAATGTATGCATTAAATATGATCGGTTTCAAATTTATTTTTTTTCTATGTTATGATATAAAACATTAGCTTTGACACCGATATCTAGCTGGTTATATTACGACATAAATTCTATACAATCCCTTGTTTTGTGTGCTTAACTAAATCCCTTCCATATGTCAAATGTCTTTTAACTGTGGTCAAATACACCAGAGGTTGAAACTACTACGAGGTACCCGCAAAATGCAACTCGATTTTCAGTAAAAATGACGGTTGCTAACAAAAACATTAATTATATCTCTTGATTGCAAACATATTTTATTGTACAAAGAACAAAAGAATTGGGCACAAGTTTAACAACTTACGAGGCCCTCTTCTATATTCATACAATATACACGCGACCTATATTACATAGCTGTAAATATAAACTACATGTATACATTCAATGATAACCAGTGTAAGGAAATGTATTGTATACAAAAGAATGTAAAGGAAAGAAAAACAAATATGATATAAAAGATTACACAAATAGTACATCACGTGCAGTTAAATTCGCTATCACATTTACAAATAATCCTTTTGGTAATTTAAATAATACTTTATTAATCAAAACGATGTGGGTTTTTTATATATATTTGAACATAAGTAAATATTTTTTTATTATTGGCATCGCTTTATTGTTAATGGATATTGTTTTCTAATCTGTATCCACAGTTACATGAAGGGTCTGTGGTAAGTCCACATCTGTACAAATCGGCGTTTAAAGGGCTACATCCGTGTCGTAATCTAGTATGCAATATATTTTCTATTCTTTTTCCACAGGAAAAATAATATGGAACTTTATATCTCTTAAGGTAGCACTAAACCAAATAACTTCCGGCTGGGTCAAAGTTCGAGGTGCCCCCCCCCCCTCCACACACACACACACACACACACTTTATTCTGATTCACTTTTAGGGTGATGGGTGGTAGTATTTATATTCGTGGCGTTTATGTCGATTGATTCGCTGCAAGTAGGAGTATTAGCCACATATGTTACTATTGTCGTCTATGTGATTTGATTTGGTAGCATACACCCCTAAATGGCATTTCACACCCCACCCCACACACCCCACACCCACCCCACCCCATTTTCTTGCAGGTGGATTAATTGTGAGGTGTCACACTTGTTATTGTTGTACAGCCTGGGTGTGTTGATACGCAGCTTATATCAATTTTTTCAGTAAACGTTAACATTATCGGCAATAAGAATTGGATTTGGCCTATTGCAACCTGAAAGTTGCACACAACCATTAATTACTACAACCGGCCTCGGTGGTCTCGTGGTTAAGTCATCGGAAATAACGCTGGTAGGCAGTGGGTTTGCAGTCCGGTACCGGCTCCCACCCAGAGCAGGTTTTAACAAATGAGTGGCTAGGTTACCACCCCGACTTTACTCTAACCACTAACACATAACCACAATCCGCACACGTGGACAGACAGCACAGATAGCTGAGGTGTGTGCCCAAGACAGCATGCTTGAACCTCAATTGGATATAAGCACTAAAACATAAGTTGAAATGATATAATTACTCCATGCAGTTCAGTATAGTTTGTATGAAAAACAAAAACACTATCGAGACGGTCACGTGACTACTAGTTTTAAGGGTTAGTCTCCTTTGAAAAGTGCCTTGCCAAAAAGAAGAAAGAAAGAAAGAAAATAATAATCATAAGTCGACCACAGAATATTTCAGTTAGCTTCCCTAAATGTAAGAAGTAACGTCAAATATATAATATTATATAGATTGACCCCTGTCGGTGGGCCCATTGGGCTATTTCTCCTTCCAGCTAGTGCACCACGACTGGTATATCAAAGTTCGTGGTATGAGCTATCATGTCTGTTGGATGGTCCTTGCTACTAATGGAAAAATGTAGCGGGTTTCCTCTCTAAGACTATATGTCGGATTTACCAAATGTTTGACGTCCAACAACCGATAATTAATAAATCAATGTGCTTTTTTTGTGGTATCGTTAAACAAAACAAACTTTAACAAACTTTATATGTATGTATGTATCTATAACATGATTTAAAAAAAGAAAAAAAAAGAAAAAAAAAAAAAAAAAAAAGCTAGCAATTAATCAATATATGCAAGTTATATTTATTTATCACACAGTAAACTGGATCTTGCTTGCATTCTGACTTGGCGCTTGTGGGTGGTCGCAACGTAAACCCATATCTACCGTATGTAATGAAGGCTGCCACGAAGCGGATTATATTGTATCGCTGTTTGGGGGATGTTTGTTGTTTTTCTTAGTTTAGTTGAGGGTTTTGTGCTTTTGTTTTGTTAATTTTTATTTTTTTTTAAATCTTTTTTTAATACACTACACTCGCACTTTATCTCGAGCTGTCAAAACACATATGTATATTAATTGTTATACCCGTATATATCATTGTATCTGTTTTGTATTGGCATTCATATATCATTATCAACACCGTGTGCAATATCAGCCATGATGATGATGGTGATGCATATGGTGATGGTGGTGTCCATGGTGACGATGCATTCCGTGATGATGATGGTGGTGATGTGCTGTTGTCGTCTGTGACGTCAGTAACAGCAACACTGAAATATTAAGAGAAATATGCATACCAGCGATTCAATCATCTTTTCTTTTAAAGCTGCAGTGTCTGGTTTCAATCGTATACAATCAAGTTCTAAGTTCAAATACAAGCATAACTGCACTTTTAATTCCTCGCGAGTTGTCGTCATTAATGCATATCGTCAAATGCTTACTAGGCAGTTAGAACAATTCTCACCATTTTGTAATACCGAGAGTATTCTGGTTGCAGAGAAGTAAATTTACCAATCAGCGTCGTGCTGCCCACGAAGATGGTGCTTTTAAAATATACCCCCTATTTGAATAAAATAATTTATGAGTTTGAAAATAGGTAAGAAATTGGATCTTTGACAGGAATTGCACTTACATTTATGGTGCACAGTTGAGTTGAATGAGATCTCACTTTCCATGAGTGATTTGTACATACCGAGTATGAATACATGGTCGGGGTGGACAGACTTCCTAGCAGCCGTGAAATGGCAAAATGGGAGGTGCCTCCAAAAATAAGAGATTATTTCCAGATTTAGGTTGACATCACCCAGTTCAGACATATTTGCTGCACAATACAAGGACTGGCCATCATCACTACATGTGTGATTCACCTGGGAAAATTCTCTTTTTCTCTTTTTTTAAATTTATGTTAATATAGTGGACAGTATGTTATGATTTACTTCGCTGCTACCTTCTAGCAGCCACTTCCTAGTAGCCAATTACGCTAGCAGCCAATTTTAGCAGACACGCATGGCGACGTTCTAAACACCGGACTCGTACGCCTTTTATAATGTGTGTTGTGGTGTGGGCTATACGAAACTAGTTGGACATCCTATATTACCGTAGTACAGACGGATTTTTAAAGTGATATTTCAGATATTATAAAAGTGCTTAATAAAACGGTTAAGTTGTATTTATACGGATATTAGTAACAATAAGACTGTGAAAATGAGTCTTGGTTGTTATTTTGTTTTTGTGTTGTTATTATATAAAGATACTCTTTAAAACTCTAAAATTCTTAAGTTGTAGTGAATAATAAAAATTAACATAACAGTGTGTTTAAAAGTGTGTGAAATACAGCTAACAATCGAAAGGCGTATGAATCCGGTGTTTAGAACGTCGCCATGGGTGTTTGCTGAAATTGGCTGCTAGCGTAATTGGCTGCTAGGAATTGGCTGCAAGAATCCGCTCGGTTTTTTTGTAATGCAATAATAGCCGAACCGTACTATTTTTAGCCCAGAGGGTGCCCGCCAAAAGTGTCCCACTTTCAAAATACTGGGTTTATTTTTAACTTAGAAAAGCCAGTGTAGTGAAACCAATTCGGAGTGCGGCGTCTTATATGCACCAAACGTAATGGGATTTTCTGTTCTAAATGCTTAAATAATAAAAATATTCCAGACACTGCATGTTTAAGAACAGAAATGAAAGGAGTATTAAATTTTTGTTTCAGCATCATGTTATATGTAATTATACCGGCCTCGGTGGTGTTGTGGTTAAGCCATTGGACATAAGACTGGTAGGTACTGGGTTCGCAGCCCGGTACCGGCTCCCACCCAGAGCGAGTTTTAACGACTCAATGGGTAGGTATAATACCAATACGCCACATTCTCTCTCACTAACCACTAACTGCTAACCACTAACCCACTGTCCTGGACAGCTAGCCCAGATAGCTGAGGTGTGTGCCCAGGACAGCGTGCTTTAAACTTAATTGGATAGAAGCAAGGAAATAAGTTGAAATGAATGAATGAATGTACGAATGAATGAATGAATGAATGAATATGTAATTATGACTACTAATTTCATTTTAACAGCAAGCGAAATAATAGTTATTTTTGTTTGTGTTCCTTAACGATATCACTTGAGCACATTGATTAGTTAATCATCGGTTTTTTTATTTAAAACATTTGATGATTCATACGAGTAGTCTTCCCATTCCAAATATAACATTTTAAAGGAAATAACTTGAAACCCACACTTTTGTTGTAATATTCCCAAACATTTGATTTTGTATTTTCCCAAACATTTGATTTTGTATTTTCTTTTGGTGGTGGTGGTGGTGGGGGGGGGGGGGGGGGGGGGGGGGGGTGTCAATTTAAAGTATAAGTGGTTACAAATTATGGAAACTGATGAAGTTGTACGGAACTCCTCATGATCCGAAACTGCCGTAAAAACGTGTAATGCAATATTTCTAATACTTAATTAATACTCCTCTAACTCACTGCCAACACCATCACTATGCTAATACCACGATTACTACTAAAACTAATACAACTAGTAGTAGTAGTAGTAGTAGTAGCAGTAACAGTAGTAGTAGTAGTAGTAGTACTACTACTACTACTACTACTACTACTACTACCACTACTACTACTAGTGTCGTAGGAAGGTGCCAAAACGTGGGGGTCACACTTTTATATGTACACACTTTTACACTATTATAAAGCAAATATAAAGCAAAATATCTGAAAAGTGGGCGGCAAATGCCCCCCCCCCCCCCCCCCCCCCCGTCCTCCCGCTTCCTATGCCAGTGTACTACTACTACTACTAACATTAATAATAATAATAATAATAATAATAATGCAGCTGCTACTACTACTAACTGTAAAAATATTATTAATACTACCACTAAATACAAAATACTACAACTACTTCAAAAATCAATTACTACTACTACTACTACTACTACTACTACTACAACATCTACAACTATCCCTATTACTACTGCTACTACTAGTACCACTATTACAACTACAACTAGGATGGCTACTACTACTACTACTACTACTACTACTACTACTGTTACTACTACAACAACAATAACGACTGCTACTACTACTATTACTACTACTACTACCTCTGCCTCTATTACTACTACTACTACTAATACTAATGATAATAATAATAATAATAACAATAAGTTGAATTGTTTGTGATTTCTATACGTACCAGCTAAGAGGATGAAAAACAAATAGCTGTAGAATGCCATAATTTTTCGCTTTCTTGTGAATGTTATTGGACTAATGAAATTAAAAATGACAAATATTCAACAACTTCTCTTTTATATTAGCTTAGTCAAACCGCCTTCTTTTGTACCGCTCACAGCTAGTGTCGTTGTTCGCTGTGTTTTAACTTGGATGTCCCTGTTTAAACTCCACCTACTGACACGGCGTGTTAGTACTTACAAACCTCAAAGTAAACAATCTGCTATCCAGTTGTGTTACACCTTGCTTTTACCTGGGTCACTTGTACACAGAAAAAAACCCCAGCTAGCTGTCGAGAGTAAGTCAATTGCACCATGAGACCCGGTTTAATATAAAGAAAGAACGACATTTTTTATTTAAAAACGCACTCAACACATTTTATTTACTTAATATAGAGAGTACAATCAACTAACTTATAGTTATTCTAAACAGTACGATCACATGGGGAAGGGTAGGGAAATAATGGGGTTTTAATATATTTATATATATTTAGTAGGCCCAAATATCTTATCACAATTTCAATTCATGGCCATATTTCGTATTGGTACACTTTTTAATTACACTATTTTGTACAAACACGGTTAGATACGTTAATAATATCTGGAAAAAAACCCAACACATTTTCACAGCAGTTTTGCACTTAATGTCATCTGGCGTTCGTGAAAAGGACGCGTCATGCACCCAGTTTATTTGATTGCATCGTGACATCATTCGAATACCGATATCCTTCAAATTAAAAAACCTACCGCGCCAGTCTGCGCGTTAGATATTGAGTAATTGTTATGATATGAGCGCGACGAGTGTGATATCATTACAAACTTCACGAGATGAGATATAAATTATATTTGACAAAACACATGACATTTTCTATTTAGTATATAACTTTGGCAATTTACCTTTATTTTTAAAATGGCAGCAGCAAAATAGTTCCGGCTTTTTTACAGTGAAGATAATACTTTCTACAGTGACGATAACACATTTTAGAGTGAAATACTGAAATTTTCACTCAAAAATGTGTTATCGTAAATGAGTGACTGATAACACTTTTATTTCACTGATAGTTTAAGATATTTCACTAAATGTTACATATATATATATATATATATATATATATATATATATATATATATATATACTCTGTCAAAAAAGAAACGCATAGGCGAAATAATCATGGAATTGTCTCTTTAATACAAAGTGACATAATTTCGTTATTTATGATCATATCACAGTCACATTTGACAAGAGTATGTGACAATGTTCTTGCTATGGACTGGCGGCAGTGGAGGCGTTTTCGTCACCAAACAGCGTCGCACGAGGGCGCTGAAATCAGTACCTTGTGTGACCACCAGCAGCAGCAATCACTGCGCCACATCTCCTTGGCATAGACTGAATGAGTCTCTGAATCCTGACACGTGGAATCCTAGCCCATTATTCCTGCAGTGCAGGTGCCAGTTGCGGAAGCGTCTGAGGCTCCGAGTCGCGCTGGCGTACACGTATGTCAAGTTAGTGCCATATATGTTCATTGGGGTTGAGATCTGGCGACATTGATAGCCATGGCAGCACATTAATGTTCTCATTCTGTGGTCATTCATTGTTACACATGTCGTATGCGGCCTGGCTTTGTCCTGCTGAAAGAGTAGTCTCTGTCGATCCAAAATGGGAAGCATGTGACGGCGAAGAATTTCATCCCGGTAGCGTACAGCTGTCAGGTTGCCTTGTACGAACACAAGTTCACTTCTGCCAGTGTATGAGATGGCTCCCAACATCATGACACTCCCTCCACCGAATCTGTCAACTTGGGCGACGCAATTGTTGGCAAAACGTTCATTACGGCGTCTGTAAACACGTTGTCGTCCATCACGTCGCTGTAGAAGGAAACGTGACTCATCGCTGAACCATATTCGCCGCCAGTTTCCCAAGTTCCACCCCTGTACATTCGTGCACCAGCGAACACGTAAATGTCGATGTTGACTTCGCAGGAGGGGACCAACATACGGTCTCCTAGCCCGTAAACCAGCTTCTCGAAGTCGGTTCCAATGTTTTGTGCAGACACCCTTCTCAAACCGGCGTCTGTAAACACGTTGTCGTCCATCACGTCGCTGTAGAAGGAAACGTGACTCGTCGCTAAACCATATTCGCCGCCAATTTCCCAAGTTCCACCCCTGTGCATTTGTGCATTAGCGAACACGTAAATGTCGATGTTGACGTCGCAGGACGGTGCCAACATACGGTCTCCTAGCCCGTAAACCAGCTTGTCGAAGTCGGTTCCAAATGGTTTGTGCAGACACCCTTCTCAAACTAGGTATGCGTCCAGCGGTGTTCGTTGCTGTGGCAATTCGGTGACGCAAGTGCAGAACCCGGATGTAGCGATCTTGTACTGCAGTTGTTATGCGAGGTCTTCCACTTCTGGGCCGGTCTTCAGCTGAGTGAAACTGCTGGTACCTGTCCCAGAGACGTGAAATGGTGCTCTGATGGACGTTGATGTGGCGTGCGACTGCTGACTGCCATTCATCTAACTGGAGGCGGCCTATTGCAATGTTTTGATTCGGCAGGCTTAGTCTTGGCATCTTGTAACTCGTCTATGTCGAAATAGAAATGAGGCATCATTGCGAGCATTGCAGCTTTAAATACCCATCACTACCCCAATCTTTTCCCCGAATTTCACGTGCATTCGCCAAAAGCTGACCATTTCACGCCTATTTCCTGCAATTGTCGCACAACGTGCCACAACGTGCGTTAAATTTGTTTTAGGGTGCATTTGGCCATGCTCTCCCTTTCCAGGAGCATTAATAAACATGGTCATTCACCAACATTGTTAAAAAAAAACAATGATAATTTGTAAAATCAAACACTTTTCTTCTTTCCCTATCACCTATGTGTTTTTTTTTATATATATATATATATATATATATATATATGTGTGTGTGTGTGTGTGTCTGTGTGTGTGTCTGTGTACATGCGCGCGTGTGTACATTGTTATATATATATATATATATATATATATATATATATATATATATATATATACTGAACAAAATAAGAAACTTCCGCTAACTTTGCTTGAACATAAATTGATGAAAACAAAACGGGGGAATAATTGTTATATATGCGTTTAAAGAGTTTTCCATGATGCATCGTTTGGTGCAAACATTATGGTCATAGGTTCACAGAAACTGGGAGAAATTTTGACCAAGTGTGGTAGGGGTTAAATCATTGGGTATTCTTGGCATACTAAAAATGCTACAATGTAAAAAACGTTAATTGTTTTACAAATTTTGAAGCGTTTTTCTTCACTTGACAACAATGTCAGTAAGACAAGTAAAACAAATTGACCGAATACTACACGGAACATGTCGAACCATGCATGCACGTGCAAATTGAATTTCACGTTGTCGACGATTAACAGTGCAAAAATAATCGATAAAATTCATGAATCCTGATAATACAGCTCAAGGCTAATACTACCTATATGATTTCATTACAAAATGAATTCTTTAACACAACAAATACTATATGTACAAATCGGAAGTTTCTTTTTTTGTTCAGTATATATACATGTATATATATATATATATATATATATATATATATATATATATATATGTATACATATATACATATATATATATACATATATATATATATATATATATATATATATATATATATATATATATATATATATGTATGTATGTATGTATGTATGTATGTGTATATGTATATGTATGTGTGTGTGTGTGTGTATATATTTGTATAAACTTTTGACGACCCCAACAGAAATATGTTACAATGGCAGCAAGCGCGCGCGCGTGTGTGTGTGTGTGTGTGTCTCTCAATAGATAACCATCCCTCATTAGTCGTGTATATAGCGACTTCTAATTTAAGTGACAAAGAACGATCGGAATTTGTTAAAAAAAAGTATTATGATTGTATTTTAATGTTCTATTTAGTTAATTAACAATCAATGAACATAAAATGACACTTTCCAGAATATTCCATGTTTGCAATACAATGTATCATGCCGTAACACAATCTAATAACCAATTATTATGCCCATATTACTCTACATATTATGTATGTGCATACGTGTAATTTTCCAGTTTAATGTTTGAAATGCTTGTATATTATGACATAAAAACTGAAACCATTTAATAAAAGCCTTTGGACTCTTTTGTACCACTCTGTATATGTAATCCTAGTCATGATGGTCATATGATTCCGTATGATGGTCACATGCTACACGATTAGAACAAGGCAGAAATTGTGAAACAGATGGTCTGATAAAACTATAACATTATTCTGATTGTAGCTAGAAAATGTTTCGTGCATATAACTTTCGCTTAATTGCCGTGAGCCCGGACGACGTGACGTTTACACATACAGATTTTCCCCTTGGTTAACAGATTTTATATCTGTCATGGTGGTCAACATTCCTGCCCTTATTTCCATTATTATTTTTTACGTAGCGATTTTTATAGTCGGGATCGTAGCTGGCCGGAAGTCTGCGAGAAAGACAACCACTGATGAAATGTATCTGGCAAGTAGAAATAAAGGAATGTGCATAGCATTTTTCACCATCACAGGTATGTAACATACGAGTATCCATTCAAAACTAACTTTAAATGAATGAATGAACTTTAAAGGGACATTCCTGAGTTTGCTGCAATTTTTAAGATGTTATCTACTAACGGGGCTTTTTAATGATTGTAATTACATATCAAATGTATTTTTCTACATAAAATATAAGTGGCTGTATATTAAACGTGTTTCTGATCGTTTGAATATTTGTACTAGGTTAAATTTCATTTTATTTCCTAAACTATTGTTTAAGTTTAATGGTAGAAATATTTGATTAGTCGGAAACATCTTACAATGCAGCAAACTCAGGAATGTCCCTTTAAACTCGTTCATGGTGGGAGACGATAACGGGATGCGAACTCAGCATCTACTAGCATTAAGACAATACCTTGCTTCTCCGATATATTTAAAAAAAAAGATTGTTCACCCTACAGGGAATTGACTTTTCTACTGATCCTAAAGAAATGATGAATGTTAATTACAACAAGAAAATAAGAGAAATAAAAACTATGCTTATTGATACAGTGGTCTACAAGACAGAATTGTAGTAGTGAAAAAAAAAGATTAGCGATGGCCAAAATTAATCACCTAATTTCAACATTACCTAACCCGGCAGACTAAACCATCACATAATTAAACATTTTATTTTATATTTATTTGGGTGGTTTTGTTCATAGAATAAAGCGCGACGTAATAACAACAATACGTAGAAGGACTAAATTGTTTCAAAAACAGTACATGTATTTTATAAATGCATTAACAGTTTCATGGTTTCAGATATACATAATTATATATGTGTGTGTATGTATATATATGTGTGTATATGTATATATGTATGTCTTATGTCTTATGTCTTATATAATATCTTACATTTTCAGTGCAACCAAACTATGTCATATTTTTAAGATCACATACTTTAAGAATTTGATAACTTTGCAAATTAGTTGTAAATTAATCGAGATCACGGCACTAGGTTTATTGACATTTAAGCAAACGTAGCACTTCATAATTGACGTATGTATTCATAGTCATCAAATAAAAACATTTCAATAGCAATTTTACATTGAAAGCTGTCCAGCGTTCAGAAAACAAAAAACGTTAAGCACATAGTTTATTTTGAAGTAAGGACATCCAAAATGATGCCATTCGAGTTTGATGCCATACAAAAAGACACCGCGCCACATAGTTTTACGTCATTTGAATATCTAGTAATGACGGACTGGAATTAACGTTGCGTGTACAGTTGAGATTATATGCTACAGAGATTATTACTCTCGTGTGTTTCGATATCGTCAGTATCATATATTAGGAATAAAAATAATGTATTATGCTCGCCAAAGCCCACGACTGCGCGACCGTTACTAACACTTTCCGTCACGTTCACACTTGCGATGTTCGGTTGCAACGCATTGTCTTTTAAATCCTTCAAAACTTGACTAAAGTCTTTTGGTATCCATATTGGGGTAATGTAGACGAATTTGTCCCTTGTGGTACACGTCCAGCTGTCATAACCTGTATTATACAACACCACGTGTTCTTGGCGTGTTTGCGGGAATCAGTAGCGTAACTGTCTCCAAAAACATTTCTCCTCCTGCAGTTAGAATTTAAAATCTTCTTGATTGTCCAAATTAAAATGCATAGAAAATGAAGTCCATTTAACTAAACAAAACAATTTCCATTTTGGCCTTCAAAGTCTTTTTTCTCGCTAGCTTATTTTCACACCCACGACTGTCTTTCACAATTCGCCGTTACAAAATAAGACAAAAATGGTTTTGCTTAGTGACACTTATTATTTGTATATAACAAAGTTCAAAGTATGTTTTCGTAATATTTTAACCAATAGAAAGAGTCATCTAATTACACATGCACACTTATTCACAATAGTTCCCTTGAGATATTTACAACACAATAAGTCTGTTAAAAATCATTTAATGTACGGAGCTGTAGTTAGTGTTGTAGGGGTGTCAACTACCCCCTATCCAGAAAATTCCCCAAAATTAAAAAGAAAAACCCATTAAATATTATTTCTAGTTCTATATATCATAAAATGTTTGTCTGTCTGTCTGTTGAAGTATGTAGGAGTAGTACCCGATGTTTAAGAAACTAGTTCTATTTAATTACAATACAGAAAAGTATCTAGCATTTTGAAACAGTGACTGGACAAGATTTGATCAACGGTGGCCGAACTATACATTTTTTAATAAATAGTTATTTATGTGAATACGATGAGACTGTGTTTATTTACATGATGTAAGACCGTATTCCGATATAATAATCGTATCTCTCCACAAGGCAAAGTCAAAAGGACGTAAGGCAAAGTTCTGATTGCTTCCATGATCCAGTAGCAGGTGCCCGTCCTTAGGAGGACTGCCATTCCCCTAGGAGCAACGTAACAGGATGTTTCATCCCTCTGGCGCCACCCGTATGAGAACTTCGTTGTATTAATATAGAAAAAAAAATGCTTTCATTAGTTACAAAATCTTCTATTCTTTCTCTCTCACTCTTGGTTTCGTATAATTCCAATGCAATATATACTTAAATTGTATTTATATTTTACTTATTTATTTATTTATTTAATAGTTTAAAGGGACATTCCCGAGTTTGCTGCATTGTAAGATGTTTCCCACTAATACAATATTTCTACGATTAAACTTACATATTAAATATATTTTTTGGTTTAGAATATCAGTGTCTGTATATTCAATGTGTTTCTGGTCGTCTTAATATTTGTAAGTAGTCCAAACTGGATTTTGTCTTCAAATAATTTCGTACGTACGAAAAAATTATATTTTAGGAAAAAAATGAAATTTAACCTAGTACAAATATTATAACGATCAGAAACACGTTTAATATACAGCCACTAATATTTTATGCAGAAAAATGTATTTGATATGTAATTACAATCGTTAAAAAGTCTTTGTTAGTCGATAACATCTTACAATTTGCAGCAAACTCAGGAATGTCCCTTTAACATTACACAAATAAGTAATTAATACGCCATAACTGCGTTCTTTTGAAAACAATATTTTCTTTTGTCTTCTATTTCTTTTCTTTGTGTTTTTGTTTTCTTAAATCTACTGCTATCTTGTAAATCTAGTTTAATATTTGAACCCAATATACTTCTCACAATATATTAACTAAAAGTAAGTTTAATATATAATATAATGATGTAATTGTACATGACTGTGCGTTTTTATCGATAGTAATAGAATTTCCAAATGTTTGACATCCAATAGCCGATGATTAATTAATCAATGTGCTCTTGTGGTGTCGTTAAACAAACTAAACTATAACTTATTATTGTAATTCGACATGTTTTTGTTTGTTAAATGTATAATTAGCAAAGCAGTGTTTGAACACAACTTTTATAAGGTATTGAAATAGGAATCCCAAATCCTAACATTACCAATATTTTTGGGGCAATAAAAAGATATTAAACATTTTTAACTAGTTTAACGACACAATGCAGTCGAATGGGCATTTGGCAAAATAGTGGTTGGTTCCATGAATCTCAGTCTAGTGCCTCATCAGGAAGACACCTACTCCCGAGGAGATCTTTTACTGGAAAATACATACTTCCTCCACCGACACAAAGAGGTCTGCCACTCATTGACTAGTTTACTACCACAGGACAGATGTGATTGGAATAAATATAGCAGTGATGACATTCACACATGAATCACTGTCAAAACAATGATAATAATAGGTGTTCGCGAAAGATGAGAATATCCTGCCCCACCAGTGGCATCCGTCGTGAATACTGCCACCAAAGTTAAGTCCGTTACTTCATCTAAAACAATGAGTTTCACCAAAGATGAAAACGTATGCACATAATCAAAAATATTAGTTCAAACTCCATGAGGTGAAGACATTCTTCACTAAGGGTGAGTATATTGCTGCTTGATTTAATATATTATTTGCTTTCTGTTGTGTTTCTTACAGCAACTATGGTCGGAGGAGGTTACATTAACGGAACTGCCGAAATGATGGCTGCTAGTGGACTTGTTAATTCTTTGGCGCCAGTTGGGTATTCTCTTTCCATGCTAATTGGTGAGTATTCAAATTTCAAACTACCATAATCAGGCACACAGGAATAATATTAGACGTTCGGGAACAGTCTCTAGTGTGGGGACGCAAGCCAGATTGTTGTCCTTAAATGGGGTTGGGGGAGCTGTGTCCCTCGTTCTCCTGCTCTTGGTTCATACGGGCTTGATGTTTCATTACTTTTACCTTATTTGTAATAAATAACAATTAACCGAAGCCACACATCTTGGGGATATCATCAGGATTTTATATATGTTATGGGCATATCACGATAGGTTATCAAATGAGGTTGGGTCATTTAAATTATCCAGGGCTTATAACAAGAGAGCGGCCATACATTTTAATTTCTCCCTCAAAGTGAAGGGCATACCAAATGGTTAGTTGATCATGTCAATGAAGCTAAGATAGTCATTGAAGAAGTTTGTTTTGCTTAACGACACCATTAGAGCACATTGATTTATTAATCATCAGCTATTGGATGTCAAACATATGGTAATTTTAACACCGTCATGGAAAGGAAACCCGCTATATTTGTTTTCCATTAGTAGCAAGGGATATTTTATATGCACCATCCTACAGACAGGATAGCATATACTACGGCCTTTGATATACCAGTCGTGATGCACTGGCTGGAACGAGAAATAGCCCAATGGGCCCACCGACGGGGATCGATCCTAAACTGACCGCGCATCAAGAGGCGCTTTACCACTGGGCTACGTCCCGCCCCTAAGATAATCATTGAATTCTTAAGTGTTTGCGCTTTTTATGGATACTGAAGAAGTGTTTCAATTGTTTCTGAGTCCTTCTAAGATCAGAAATTACAGTGTATACCCTTAGATCCAATAGTAGGGTTATATACACACACACACACACACACACACACACACACACACACAGACACACACACACAGACACAGACACACAGATATACATACTTACATATATATATATATATATATATATATATATATATATATATATATATAACACTACTGGCCGCATTGTGCAAGAACAAGTATGGGAACAGAATCTTGCACTAACCTATACTGTTTACTCCATATAGTTTAGTTGTTCGGTATGTGTATTTCCAGCACCTTTAATGATAAAAATCAGGCCAAATGTGAACGACAGAGCCGTTACGATCAAGACCGTATCTCTGTACAGTGCGGAGTCGAATGGGCCTTTGGCAAAATGGTGGTTGATTGCCAGAGGCTCACCGGTATTATTGCTTCCTACGGCCGTGGACAAATGCAATCGCTGTTCTTCATCGTTGTCTCTTTCGTTCATCCTACAGACAGGATAGCATATACTACGGCCTTTGATATACCAGTCGTGATGCACTGGCTGGAACGAGAAATAGCCCAATGGGCCCACCGACGGGGATCGATCCTAAACTGACCGCGCATCAAGAGGCGCTTTACCACTGGGCTACGTCCCGCCCCTAAGATAATCATTGAATTCTTAAGTGTTTGCGCTTTTTATGGATACTGAAGAAGTGTTTCAATTGTTTCTGAGTCCTTCTAAGATCAGAAATTACAGTGTATACCCTTAGATCCAATAGTAGGGTTATATATACACACACACACACACACACACACACAGACACAGACACACAGATATACATACATACATATATATATATATATATATATATATATATATATATATATATATATATATATATAACACTACTGGCCGCATTGTGCAAGAACAAGTATGGGAACAGAATCTTGCACTAACCTATACTGTTTACTCCATATAGTTTAGTTGTTCGGTATGTGTATTTCCAGCACCTTTAATGACAAAAATCAGGCCAAATGTGAACGACAGAGCCGTTACGATCAAGACCGTATCTCTGTACAGTGCGGAGTCGAATGGGCCTTTGGCAAAATGGTGGTTGATTGCCAGAGGCTCACCGGTATTATTGCTTCCTACGGCCGTGGACAAATGCAATCGCTGTTCTTCATCGTTGTCTCTTTCGTTCTTGTTTGTTAGTTGTTTTTGTTGTTACTTCTGCTGCTGCTACTACTACTACTACTGCTGTTGCTGCTATTGTTGATGTCGTTGTTCAAAATAAGCGTATGGTTTCGATATATGTAGCATATACCAAACGCGGCAAATATTTGGGATGGGAAACGTAGTAATACCTAGCCCTTAATACCTGACAGTGTGACTGGGGCTTAACGACACGATAGGCATAACTTTTTTTTCTTTTTTCTTTTTTATCCCACTGCCCCCTTTCCTTTCTCTCCTTTGAATTCCATTTCATTTCTTCCCGATCTGGCAACTCCTCCTATCTTTCAACGTCTTTCGCTGTCCACCTCCACATCCCAGTCCTTGTTTCTCCAACCGCGACAGGTGTTTGTCTCTTGTGGCTATCTGTGCCACACACCTGCCATTCCCCATCAGCTTTTAGCTGTGGGCTTAGTCTGACCACTTCGGGCAGTGTTCAGTAGTTACTTCTGGCATTGTTAAGAGGTACTTGTAACCACCTACTATGCACCCCTACTACCGGCGGTCATTAGTTAGTGCCGTGGGTTAGACCAGCTTATTAGCGGCAGAGAACGAGGATGGGTGCAGGGAAATACACAGACTGCACCTGTGGAGGAAGGTGAGACAGGTAAGCGATGGTGTGGACAGCTCAGAAGACAGAGTCGGAGGAAACTGACAGAAAGGGTCGAAACAGATCGAAATTGTGGGAGAAATTGGAAAGTTTTTTTATATTAAGATAATGAGAATGATAGGCAGAAGGTGATAGATGGGAAAGATGAATGAATGTGTGAGCCAGCTTTGACGGGATTTGAACCACTGTCGTCAGCTTGATTGTCCAGCAGCGTATCCACTAGACCACGGAGCGATAGGCATAAATTTGTAAATGAATTAAATTACAAGCATTGATCAGGACATCATTCCGTCTCATATCCCAACTCAGTACAATGGTTTATTAAAGTATTAATAAATATCCTTTCATCATATAGCTAGCGTCGCATCAGTTGGAGATATAACATATTGTGTTGAGAGATTCGATGAATCGGGAAGGGCACAGGTGTTTTATTCAAACCACGCAGAAGATATCAAAATATCATTACCATTCCGTTATTGTCATTTATATTGTTCATGTAGTTGTTCTAACGTCTACATACACAAACACGCCTACATACACAAACTCTCTCTCTCTCTCTCTCTCTCTCTCTCTCTCTCTCTCTCTCTCTCTCTCTCTCTCTCTCTCTCTCTCTCTCTCTCACACACATACACACACACACTACATATACATAAACGTCCATACACACACACACACACGTCTACATACACACACACACGTCTACATACACACACGTCTACATCCATACACACACCTCTACATACACACAAATAAACAATAAACAAACACACAAACAAACAAACAAACAAAACAAACACTCGAGCTACCCCTGCACACGCGCCTCTCTAGGCATGCATATATTTTGATGGTACTCTTTTCAGCTGGTGTAATGTATGCGCCGACGATGCGCCGCAATAACTGCGTGACGGCGTTCGACATGTACCAGCGGAAGTACGGACGGCGCGTGGGCGGACTCTTGTTCTTTCCGCAGCTCTGTGGCGACATCTTCTGGACCGCCGCCATCTTGTCGGCTCTTGGTAAAGAAGTTTTAGTGTCGCACTGACTTAGTGAAAAGCACTGACTTAATGTGCGCGCTGCACTACGTTCGGAGTAGTGTCGCACTCAGATTTGTACACTCACTTGAACCAGATTATTGCAGTCTTGGTCGTTACAGACCTTTTTGGTAGCTTCAGTCAAAGACATATACGTTGTTTTCTGTGTGGGGATGGTTTGGGTTGTTGTTGGGGTTGGGTTTTTTGGTTGTTGTTTTTTTGGGGTTTTTTTTTTTTTGGGGGGGGGAGTATTTTTTGTTTGTGTTTTTTGTTGTTTTTTGGGGGTTTTTTTGCCTTGTTTTGTTTCAGGGTTTCTAGAATGTTTGTTTTGTATTGTTTCTTGGTTGTGGATCATAAGCGTACGAGACAAGGGCAAGTCGGGGATGAAAAGAGCTGCCCCCCCCCCCCCCCCCTACCCCCAAAAAAAAAATAATAATAATAATAATAATAATAATAAAACATTAAAAAAAAAAATCTGGTTATCGATATAACTTCCCTGAAATAGCCTCTAGATTTCAAAGTTTCCTGTGGGGAGGAGGCATGCCCCCGGACCCCCATTGTCTTGCGCCTTCCATGCTCGTTCGTTCCAAAAATCCATCTATGGACACCAGTTCCCACGGACCTGCGTTCCTTTTACACCGGTACTGGGATGCAAGTAGTCCGACAACAGTACGTGACTTTGACTTTCGTCATTTAAATAGCGCATCTCATTTAAAAGTGACTGTTCTACGTTTGCTGCCATTGTTAGGATTAATTAATACAGTCTTTTAACGAGTAAAATTACATAGTTCCTTGTTACAATATCAATGTCTGTATATTCAGGGTACATCTGGTCGCCCTAATGTTTGTTATAGCCCAAATTGGTAAATCTGTATATCAGTTGTTTTATTGTTAAAATTCCCTTTAAGAGGAATAAATAATATAAGTTCAAGACTATCACATTTCTTCATGATGTTAATATAACATTTCCCCGGTTTGTCATGAGCGTAAATTGCGGGGTATCATCTCTGTAATTGCAAGATGTACCTGAGCTAGTTTTAGAGACTCTTTGTATGCTTGATTAGAAGGTTAACTGTTACAGAAGTAAATACAAATAAATAAATAAATTTTAATTTTGACTTTAAAAAGTGAAGTTAGGGTATTTTAATCAGTTCTTTGGAATTCCTTGGGTGTGAAAACATGGGATTAGCAACTTAAATCATGTATGTATGTCTTCTGAGACTCAAGATATTGGCAAATTTGTTTTTCTATGGCAGCCATTTTGAAAACTTAAGATAGGAGCAGCAATGGTGGTTGGATGGTCCAGCTTTTATATCAAAGAGTATTACAAATTGTACCAGTTAACAAAATGTCACGCTTTTTTCACATTTTGATATTTTTTTACCTAATCTACTAGACTACTATTAGTATTAACTAAAACCTCTTTTTCTTAGTTTTGTTTAAAGTCGCAGACCCTAGTTTCAACCCATAAAAATGGACACTATATTTGGTTAATCTACACGCCTGTAGCACATTTCAATAAAGTTACAATAGAGTGAAACAAGAACAGTCTGTGGTGTTAAAATGGGGAAATATTCTTTAAAATAGGCTAGAAATAAGAAAAATGCATTTTGTGGTATTAGAAAAACCAGGATGACCAGAAACACTTCGCTTGTACGAAAATAGATAAACTAAACAACGACATATAATTAATGTTTGATTTTAGTGATTATAAACAGCTCTAATAGTGAAAACTATACCTTAGTGTTTAAAATTAGGGTCCGTCGCTTTAACATGTTGGTATTATTTAAAATCAAAAAAATAAATAAATTGGTTTTCTTTCTGCTGATAGTACACTGTGTGTTTCAGGAACCACGGTGGCTCTCATACTGGACATCAGCGACACCTTGGCCATCATCGTGTCCGCCTTTGTGGCCGTCATCTACACCTTCCTGGGGGGCCTAGTGGCCGTCGCCTACACCGACGTCATACAGCTGCTATGTATGACGTTTGGATTGGTGTGTGTTTGTTGTTTATGCTTATCTTCGTGTTTATATCTACTTCTTTTTTCTTCTTTTTTTTTCCTTTTTCTTTTTTTTTCCACAACATTAAAACCAAGAGTTTATAAATTTATTTAAACGTAACCGACGTGGCACACTGCATTATGGGAAGCATTATAATACACAAATCGCAAGGTCCAAGCAGAGAGGCTCTGTATGGGTTGCAAGCCTTTCTGAAATAAATGTTGTTGTTTTTTCAGATAATGGAGAAAAAACCCCACTTATCTTCGTGCTTATATAAAATAAAAGTTAAAGTTTGTTTTGTTTAACGACGCCACTAGAGCACATTGATTTAATAATCATCGGTTATTGGATGTCAAACATTTGGTAATTTTGACATATAATCTTGGAGAGGAAAGTTTTAAAAGTTTTTGTTTTGTTTAACGACGCTACTAGAGCACATTGATTTATTAATTATAAGCTAATGGATGTCAAACATTTGGTAATTTTGATATAAATTAAGGTTCAAGCACACTATCCTGGGCATACACCTCAGCTATCTGGGCTGTCTGCGCAGGACAGTAGGCTAGTTGTTACTGGTTAGTTAGAAAGACGTCGATGTAGTTAAAGTCGATGTAGTTAAACTCGCTCTGGGTTGATGCCGGTATTGGGATGCGATCTTAGTACCTATCAGCCCTAAATCCATTGGTTTAACAACTACACCACCGAATCTGTTGGTGGGCCATTGGGCTATTTCTCGTTACAGCCAGTGTACCATGACTGGTGTATCAAAAGTCGTGGTATGTGCTATTATATCTGTGGCATGATCCTACTAATGAACAAAATGCGACGGGATTCCTCTCTAAGACTATACGTCAAAATAATAGCCGATGATTAATAAATCAATGTGCTCTAGTGGTGCCGTTAAACAAAACAAACTTTACACCACCGACTCAGGTTGTTTCTTGTTGTTTTGGTTGTTGTAGTAGCACAAGATACATTTTATACGAAACTAAAAGGGTACGTCCCTCTGAAACGAGATTCAGTGGATTTAAATGTCTTGTCTTTGTTTCGTTTCACCGGCCTCGGTAGCGCCATCGGTTTACAGGCTGGAGGTACTGGGTTCGGATCCCAGTTGAGGCATGGGATTTTTAATCCAGATACCGACTTCAAACCCCGTGTGAGTGCTCCGCAAGGCTCAATGGGTAGGTGTAAACCACTTGCACCGACCAGTGATCCATAACTGTTTCAACAAAGGCCATGGTTTGTGCTGTCCTGCCTGTGGGAAACGCAAATAAAAGAGTAGCCCATGAAGTGGCGACAGCGGGTTTCCTCTCAAAATATGTGTGGTCCTTAACCATATGTCTGACGCCATATAACCGTAAATAAAATGTGTTGAGTGCGTCGTTAAACAAAACATTTCTTTCTTTTTTTGTTTCGTTTCATTGCAGTTCTTGGCGTTTCCGTTCGCAATGCACCATCCCGCTGTTGACCTGTCCCGTGTCAGCGACACGTGGATTGGTCACCTAGATACGAGAGATCTCGGGTCAGATATTGACACGTGGCTGTTACTGGTTCTTGGGGGGATTCCCTGGCAGGTATGACAAACACACTTAACTGGAAACGACATTCCAGCATAATGTTCATACATTTGTAAAAAGGTAAAAATTGCTGGGGGGGGGGGGGGGGGGTGTTTTGTTTTGATGACTAGAAATGCATATAATAAACTTAAGTAGATTTGGGGAGATTTAGGATGATGCAGTCAGCAATTATTAATTGGGAAAACGTATACCATCCCATGATAAAGGCCAATGGCGCACTCGGGTACTAATAAATCCATCAGCAGAAACGTAGACCCACTTATGAATAATTGTAATATTTAAAAACACAAATTGTCCGCAGGATTCGAACCTACTGCACCGATTCGCATGGCATTTGACAAACCGCCACCGTAACCGCTTGGCCACCCAATGTTCCACAAAACGGAAGTAAAATTAAACGTAGTTAAAGGGACATTCTTGAGTTTACTTCACTGTAAGATGTTTTCGACTAATACAATATTTCTACGATTACACATACATATTAAATATGTTTTCTTGTTTAGAATATCAATGTCTGTATATTTAATGTGTTTCTGGTCGTCTTAATATTTGTAAGAAGCCCAAACTGGATTTTGTCTTCAAATAATTTCGTACGTACGAAAACATATATTTTAGGAAATAAAATGACATTTAACCTCGTACAAATATTAGAACGACCAGAAACACGTTTAATATACAGCCACTAGTATATTATGCAGAAAAATATAGTTGATATGTAATAACAATCGTTAACAAGTCTCTGTTAGTCGATAACGTTTTACAAATTGCAGCAAACTCAGAGCAAACACTCGGTTCGAAACTAATGTAACAATTCTGCATTATGTATACAGCAATTTGTGATGGCAACAAGGCTAATGGCCCACTCGGGTACTAATAATCAATCAGCAGAAACGTCGACCCAGTTATTAATAATTGTAATATTTAATAACACAAAGTGTCATTTGGCAAGATAATACTCAGTAATGCAGCATTTCAAGAACAGAAACAAAAACCTTTCAGTAAATTATATTTGTAAATTATTTCAGTTTGTTTGGACTTAAGAAGAAAAGTAAAAGTGGTTTGGAAATAAAAAAAACATTACTTTTTGTGTGCAATTTAGATAACAATCGGTTCAGAAATAGATAACTTGTAGTACATTTCATAGTATAAAAAGGCGTTCCATCCTCACACACACACACACACACACACACACACATACATAGATATATATATCTTTACATCTCTGTACACACGCTTATTTCTTAGAATTCTGTCTTTCAGGTATATTACCAGCGAATGTTTGCTTGCAAAACCACTAAAATTACGCGTGTAGCTACTACTTTTGCGGTTGGCTTTTGTGTGGTGTTAACCATTCCGTCGGCGGTTATCGGAGTTATCGGAAAGGCAGCTGGTACGTTTTTGGGCTTTAGCCTACTCCATAAGGTAGAAGTATACCAAAGAGTATCTTTTAGGGATAAAGTTAAAAGTGCACCCAATGGTTCATTACACAGTTAACGTTAGGTCGAGTGCTAGCGAAAAATTCGACCTGTATCATCGTCTGCTATCCCATCACATTAATCGAATTTTAGACGGAAAATCGTGACCCGTGCCGGTTTAAGGATCTGCAGGGCCTGTAGCACAAATAACAGCGGGCCCTCCTTCCCAGGATATATATTTTGCAACCCACTCGTGGACAGGGGAAAAATTACCTGAGGAAAATAAATGTAAACATCAACGCTACTAGAATAAACCGGCTGTGATCGAGACTGCTGTGCTACCTCACCCTCTAGCCCTCCTAAACAGGCATCAGCTCTGTTTGTAACTACTAAAAGCAACAAAAAGAAATGGTGGTTTTTGTAATTGTTTTTCGGGTAATAAACGACACATATTAACTATCGTGACTTATAGTACATATTACAGTTTTATTTTGAGTACAGTATATCTTGTGTTAACGTTTCAAGAACGCCGTTTATCAAGGCAGAAAACACAAATAAAACACATTTCATCGTGCCAGTTTGTGAAACTTTCTACATTCTCTGCACTGGTATCATTTTCATGAAGTGTCTCGAAATGTTTTCTTCGCCAGACTGGAATCAAACGTCTTACGAGGGTCTCGTTCCGCTACCGAAAAGTAAATACAACGCAATCCTCCCCATGGTCCTCAATTACCTGTGCCCACTTCCAGTAGCAGTGATAGGCCTTGGAGCGGTGGCGGCGGCAGTGATGTCGTCGACTGACTCCTGTGTGCTGTCCACGGGAACCGTGTTTGCAAAGAATATTTACACGGATGTTTTCAGACAACAGGTATGCGCCTAAAAGTAATTTTCACACGTTTTCAGACTTAGGATATGAATCTACAGTTTCTGCAAATAATATTTATACAAGTGTTTTCAGACTTAAGGTATGTACCTTAAGGCTTTGCAAATAATATTTACTCAGATATTTTCAGGCTAAAGATATGCACCTAAAGTGTTTGCAAAGCATATTTACACAAGTGTTTTCGGACTTAAGGTATGTACCTAAAGGCTTTGCAAATAATATTTTCGTGGATATTTTCAAACTAAATATACTAGTGGAAAAAGGTTTCTGTGCATTACTAAAAGTGGTGTGATTTTCTTATTTGTAAGTAAATCAACACAATTATTTGACACATTATTTATTTGCTATTTACGATCAATACCAAATCCAGAAGAAACAAAACGTCTGGCATTGTCGTTACCAATTTCTGGGGTCATGAAAAGGGGTGGCGTCGAAAGTGAGTTCACAATGTCAATACCGTGTATGGCCACCGTGTGCGTGCACACAGGCCTGACAACGACGTCTCATTGATGACACCAGATGGTTCAGAAACCCTTGTGGGATGTTGTTCCAGACCTGAACAAGGTCACGACCCAGTTGGTTCAAGGTCAACGGCTGGTTTGGCAGGAGACGTAGGCGTCTCTCCATTTTGTCCCATAGACGCGCATTTCGGTGACATCGTCGCAGAATAGGACGTATTGCTGGGCGTCGTGGTCTGATGTTGTGCTCCAATAAACGGTTGCGAACTGTCCTGGCACTGATTACTCTCTAATATGGTTGTCCTGTGCTTGTGACGTCACACGCGGGCGACCTCAACGTGGTCTGTCTCTGGTGTTGCCCTGCTGTTGGTGACGTCGCCACAAATTCTGTATCGTGTTTCAATGCACGCCAAAACGTCTTGCGACCTCGTTATGCGCCATTCCAGTTTCGAGCATACCGACCGCGCAGTGACGTTCCAATTCAGATAGGCGTGGCATGACGTTAACGCCGTTTAGAATTAATCAAAGTTGTTTTTCTAGCCAGTGGTTTTGTCCTCTACCCTTTTCCGTTGCAAAATGAACAAGGACGTGCACCTGTACCACGTGATCAGCAAATCAGGTTACGAGTCTTGCACATGCGGCACACGAACAACACGTGCGATTGCAATATCGAGGATAAAGTTTTGAACATAATGGTTGGGCACATGTCTCCTGAAAATGTTATTATTTTACAACTTGCGATTATGATTTTATTCAACTTTTTACCATGCACAGGAACTTTTTTTTTCAACTAGTATATATGCACCTACAGTGCTTGCAAAGAATATTTACACAGATTTTTTCATACTAAATATATCCACCTAGAGTGCTTGCAAAGAATGTTTACACAAATGTTTTAAAACAATAAGTATGCACCTGGTGTACTTGCAAAGAATATTTACATTCATGTTTGGAGACAAACGTTATGCACCGACATGTTTTAGAAAATAATATTTACCCAGATAAAATGCTAGTTGCATTTCGTAAAATGCATACAACATTAAACAGGTACAGGTATAGACTTATTTACTGGTATATATATATATATATATATATATATATATATATATATATAGGGGGGGGGGGGGGGGGGGGGGGTTGTTGTTTTTCTTGTTGTTTTTTTCTTTTAGGATACCCAATTATTTCTAAATTATACGATTTTAAAGTATAATTTATGCTTTAAAACATGTTTAATATTTTACCCATGCATGTACGAATAGATTAGAGTAGAGAATTATATGATACCAGCTCATTTGGAATAGATCATGCTTGCATAAGATGGCCGATTAGTTTTACAAGACTTAGTAATAAGTTTAAACTATAAATATTGGTTTCAAAAGTTTTATATATATATATATATATATATATATATATATATATATATATATATATATATATCATCTATTCATTAATTTCAGTTTATTTTCGTGCTTATATCCAATTAAGGTTCAAGCGCGCTGTCTTGGGTACACACCTCAGCTATCTGGGCTGTCTGTTCAGGATAGTGGGTTAGTTGTTAGTGGTTAGTGAGAGAGACTAGGGTGTAGTGGCCTTACACCTACCCATTGAGTCGTTAAAACTAGCTCTGAGTGGGAACCGGCACCGGGCTGCGAACCTTGTACCATCCAGCCTTATGTCCGATGGCTTAACCAAGACACCACCGAGGCCGGTCTCATCTACTCAGAATATTTTGATATTATGAATTGATATCACCAAAATGTTTGTGACATACGTTGTTTTGAAGCAGCTGAAGACACTGATGTTCACCGAAGACCTGTTTATATATATTTATTTACAGGCTTCAGTTCGAGAACAGATTTGGGTGCTGCGGATCGCCATAGTGATCACTGGCATCATCGCAACAGTGCTGGCAATCGCGGTAACCACCATTTACGTCCTGTGTTCGGATCTCCTGTACATCGTCCTCTTCCCTCAGCTCACCTGTGTCTTGTGGTTCAGGCCCTCCAACACGTACGGTTCCCTCATGGCATACATCTTCGCTTTGGTCATCCGAGTAGCATCCGGAGAACCCCTTCTTGGTATTCCAGCTGCACTGAAATTTCCTATGTATGACGATACTCTGGGTCAGCAATTTCCCTTCAGAACTGTGACGATGCTGATTAGTTTCGCTATAATCACCGGGGTATCTGTCTTAACCAACTGTCTGTTCAAGAGAGGAATACTTCCTCTGAAGTACGATGTCTTTAGGTGTATTGAAAAGGAAAGTGTTCGTTTCGAGAAAATGCAGGATGTAATGAATAATCCACAGGGTGAAATGACTCAGAATAAACAAGAGGCTACAGCTTTGAAGAATGGGGAAGAGACACAGATGCTTTGAATTAATAGTTTCGTTCCTTTTCAAGTGTCTAAAAAGTGACTTATTGTTTTTGGTAGGATTTCAGTATCTGTAGTATTGATATCAGTGGATGTTTTGGATTTTAACATAGGTTGTCATCATATAGCAGCCAGTCATATCTCAAAGTGATGTTCATAAATCTCACACTGTTCTCTCAAATGAGTGAGTAAACCAACAACATGTGGCGGATCCATAGAGTGCTAGGGAACCCTCCCCCTAAATATATTAAAATGCCTCTTTTTCTTTCGTATCTTTTTTAAAGGTACAGACCTTAGTTTCAACTCGTAAAACTTAACACTAAGTTTAGTTAATCAACAAACCTGTAACACATTTGGATAAAGTTACAATTGAGTGAAACATGAGTCTGTGACTTTGAAATGGTGAAATACCCTCTAAAAATAGACTAAAACCCGACTTCATAACTGATATTTCTCAGACGCACGGGAGTTTTTAAAAATATGAGAAATGCATTTTGTGATATTAAAAACACCAGGATGACCAAAAGCACTTCGAATGTACGGAAATTCATAATCTAAACCATACAATCTAAGTAAAGTATGATGTCAGTTATCAAAAACGGCTGTAATAGTCAAACATATGCCATAGTGTTCCTTTAATTTCTATTGAGTTGTCCATTTAACGAGTTGGTGCGTCGTTAAATAAAACATTTCTTTCCTTTAACGAGTTGGTCCTTGTGCCCATTCCCCGTAGTTCCCCCTAAAAATAGTTTCTGGATCCGCCCCATCAATACTGTTTGTGGACGTTATATGTAACAGTACACAAGATATCATGTCGTCCAGCTCGCATTTTGAAAAAGTTAAAATTTGTTTTGTTTAAAGACATCACTGGATCACATTGATTAAGTAATCATCGTAACACATTTGGTAATTCTGACATACTAGTATAGTTTTACTGAGGAAACCCACTACATCGTTTTCATTAGCAACAAGGGACCTTTTATGTGCACTTTCCCACAGACATGAAAGCACATACCACGGCCTTTGACCAGTTGTGTTGTACTGGTTGGAACGAGAGAAAAATCTCAATCAGTTGATTGGATCCATCGAGGTGGTTCGATCCTGTGACGCAAGCACCTCAAGCGAGCACTTAGCCGACTGAACTAAATCCCGCCCCACACCAAATAGCATCTCACCAGCTGGTAGTTTGAAGTGATCCTTTCAACTAGTATCAGTGTAACAGCTAAGTACTACTGTGCTTGAAACGTACACGTTCCTACTGAATTAAGTAAAGATAAAGTTTATTTAGTTTAACGACACCACTAGAACACATTGATTAATTCATCATCGGCTATTGGATGTCAAACATTTCGTAATTTTGACACATAGAGAGTAAACCTGCTACGTGTTTCCATTAGTAGCAAGGAATCTTTTATATGCACCATCCATAGACAGGATAGCACATACCGCTGCATTTGATGCACCAGTCGTGGTGCACTGGCTGGAACAAGAAATAGCCCAATGTGCTAATCGACCCTACTATATTATTGAAATTAGCAACTTAACCCCTTCCCCATTTCTACTGGTCGTAGTATATATTGACGTAGTATATAAATGCTGCGTGTAGTAGTTACAGCCACGTGTTAATATAAAGTATGTTTTGTTTAACGACCCCACTAGAGCACACTGATTCCATGTGTTAATATTTTCGTCTGTGAGATATGACTTGGTGGTATATGCCCTAAAGAACATGTTTAATTAGTATTTATATCTGTCAAACGTATGCTAATTACAACAAATAAGTAAATGCGCGGTCGGTCTGGGATCGATCCCCGTCGGTGGGTGCACATAAAAGATGCCTTGCTACTAATGAAAAAAGGTAGCGGGTTACCAGATGTCCGACATCCAATAGCAGATGATTAATAAATCAATATGCTCAAGTGTTGTTGTTAAACAAAACAAATTTTAATTTTAATATGCCTTTTTATTTCAAATTTTATTTTAAAACAAACACAGGCCAGGAAGCTCAAAATTATTGGTAAGGCTTATTTTGACTACAATGCCTGGAGGATGAGAGATAATGATCCCAACCAATATGTTTTTTCTTCTTTAAATATATGTTGTTGTTTGGGGTTGTTCGTTTTTGTTGTTTTGGTTTTGGTTTTTGTTGTTTTGGTGGATTATTATTTTTTTTTCATGCATTCTGGGACAGTTTGAAGCAGTGTATAGTGACATTTCAAGCAGAATTACTCCAAGAGGTACATGGCTTTAATCAGAATTGACCTCATTGATGAGAGTGTGGTTCTTGGCACGATCTAGAACACAAACTAGTATTACAAAATGTATAGAGGCTTATTAGATACAATATGGTAACACCAGACTACTCATTTAACAAATGTCTGATTTTGGCTCTTTTTGGTAAAAAAAAGAAGAGAGATGTCAAAATGGCAATTGTGTTTTAAGTGGGGTCAATAAGACTGCTATATTTGGAATCAGCACCACTCTTTACATAAAGTAGACTCATCAAACCTTCCTTACCTAATATTTTGATTAAAACCATATATCTCTTAGACTAAATTAACGACAAATTGCAATATGGTTTTGTTTTGTTTTTCTCCCTTAAATTAAATATCGGTCTTATCATTTCTTACGGCCTTGCACCAAAACAAAACTAAATGTGATCGTTTAACAAACAATATTCTTGATCTGTATTTCATTGTTTTCAGTCTTATCCGCACCCTGTCTTCATTTTGACTTTAATCAGTAAAAATGTCAAAACTCCATATGAAAAATAAGCAAAACGTCATACCAAACATCGATAAAAGTGCACTCTCGCAGTAACCGAGTAACTATAATATATATATATAGATACTAAACAACGCCAACTGCGGAGTTATCCATGACGGTGTCCATGGTGATGACCTGTTGCAACTGCTGCTAGCACTAAAACCGCTGAAAGAAGGAAGGAAGGAAATGTTTTATTTAACGACGCACTCAACACATTTTATTTACGGTTATATGGCGTCGGACATATGGTTAAGGACCACACAGATATTGAGAGAGAAAACCCGCTGTCGCCACGTCATGGGATACTCTATTTCGATTAGCAGCAAGGGATTTTTATATGCACCATCCCATAGACAGGATAGCACATACCACGGCCTTTGTTACACCAGATGTGGAGCACTGAGTGGAACGAGAAATAGCCTAATGGGTCCAGCGACGGGAATCGATCCTTGATCGACCGTGCATCAGGCAAGCGCTGTACCACTGAGCTACGCTATCGTACTGCGCATGTGCGGTTCGTCATTTTCCATTTTTAAGGCAACTACATGAAAAAATATATGTTTCTTAATTATGCACAGTTGCCGAACACTTAATTTATTTTTAAAAATTTAAAGGAAAAATTCAATTTGTCAAGCGTTCTGGTCCGGTCCGCGTTTTATCAACACACATCGCTCACACTTGATGTCAGTACTGATAGGCATTACGTTCATACCTGCGAATAGTTTGTAAAATATAAAAAATTTAATGAATTGATTATAAATTAACACAATTATATACTCCAAATTATTTACAACTGTTATGAATGGATTATCAATACTATTCACTACAATAGAGGCACACAAATGTAGCATACATTTTGCAGATCGAATATAATAAATGAAAACAAATTCTAACAACAGGGGTCTTAAAAATCGTAAAAATTAAAAAATATGGCCTTGTTGATCTGGCACGTGTGAGGTCATGTGACACGCACCGAATGTTAATTCATCTATCTCTATATTAAGTCAATTTCTACGAGACATGTGGACCTGATATCGGTAATTTTAAGGAATAAACAAAAACGACTTAGTAAAATTAATGGTTTTAGGGCTTTGTAAAGTTTTGTATTTACATACTTACTTTTCTCAACTTCATTGTTTATAAAAATGTTCCTGAACTGAAAAGAAAAAAATCATAAATGAACGACATGCCAATGACAACAAATCGGATGTTGATTGCGCTAACCGTGCACGAGAAAACAAAGTGAACGGAATTTGAAGCATAACGCAGTTAGGGACGTTGACGATACGTCTAGAAATTTATTTGTCCACCAATATTTTACTTGCCAGATAATTGGGTTGTTTTGTTCAAGTTTAAGCGAGATATTTTCCAATGCTCAATTGAAATCGTTTTGTAGAATTTTACTTGTCCAATGGATAACCATTATAGTATAATTTGCTTATCCAAGCAATTTCCATGTGTCAGGACAAATAGACCAGTGCTTAATTCGAACGCTAATTATGCGCCAGTAAGCAAGCCAAACCCTACAACCACTGCTGCTAGAACAGCTTACAGTATGTGTGACAATACTAATCTTACTTAAAACGACTGTCCCGAACTTGCTGTTAGAGCCTGCTTATCCTAGTAGCACATATAGCACGTGCTACGGGTCCCGCGCTTAAACCGGCTTTGCTTGTTGTTATAGTAACAGATTATTTTAATGACTGAAATTACTTATGAAATGCATTTTCTTGCTTAGAATATCAATATCTTTATATATCTCGCCTGAATGTTTCTAGAAATCAAGACTAGATCCAACTTCCTAACATTTTCTTGGTTAGAATATCAATATCTCTATATATCTCGCCTGAATGTTTCTAGAAATCAAGACTAGATCCAACTTCCTAACATTTTCTTGGTTAGAATATCAATATCTTTATATATCTCGCCTGAATGTTTCTAGAAGTCAAGATTAGGAATTAAGGAAGGAAACGACGCACTCAACACATTTTGTTTACGGTTATATGGCGTCGGATATATGGTTAAGTACCACACAGATATTGAGAGAGGAAACCCGCTGTCACCACTTCATGGGCTACTCTTTTCGATTAGCAGCAAGGGATCTTTCATATGAACCATCCCACATACAGGATAACACATACCACGGCCGTTGATATACCAGTCGTGGTGCACTGGCTGGAACGAGAAATAGCTCAATGGGCCCACCAACGGGGATCGATCCCAGACCGACCACGCATCAAGCCAGCGCTGTACCACTGAGCTATGTCCCACCCCGTCAAGATTAGATTCAACTTCCTAACATTGTCTTGTTAAGAATATCAATACATCTATATATCTCGCCTGAATGTTTCTAGAAGTGAAGACTAGATTCAACTTCCTAACATTGTCTTGCTTAGAATATCAATATCTCTATATATCTCGCCTGAATGTTTCTAGAAGTCAAGACTAGATTCAACTTCCTAACATTTTCTTGCTTAAAATATCAATATATCTACATTGTATATATCTCGCCTGAATGTTTCTAGAAGTCGAGACTAGATTCAACTTCTTAGCATTTTCTTGCTTAAAATATGAATGTCTCTATATATCTCGCCTGAATGTTTCTAGAAGTCGAGACTAGATTCAACTTCTTAGCATTTTCTTGCATAAAATATCAATATCTCTATATATCTCGCCTGAATGTTTCTAGAAGTCGAGACTAGATTCAACTTCTTAGCATTTTCTTGCTTAAAATATGAATGTCTCTATATATCTCGCCTGAATGTTTCTAGAAGTCGAGACTAGATTCAACTTCTTAGCATTTTCTTGCATAAAATATCAATATCTCTATATATCTCGCCTGAATGTTTCTAGAAGTCGAGACTAGATTCTACTTTTTAGCATTTTCTTGCTTAAAATATCAATATCTCTATATATCTCGCCTGAATGTTTCTAGAAGTCAAGACTAGATTCAACTTCTTAGCATTTTCTTGCTTAGAATATCAGTATATATATATATATATATATATATATATATATATATATATATATATATATATATATATATATATATATATCCTGAATGTTTCTAGACGCTAAGCCTAGATTTAACTTCGTAATAATTTCGTACATATGAAGCTATATACATGAAGTTTCAGTTACTACAAACATTAGGACGACCAGAATCGCATTGAATACATAGAAACACTGATATTCTAAACAAAAACAAATGTATTTAACGTGTAATTTAGTTGTTAAAACGGCTGTTAGAAATGTGTTACAATGGCAACAAACCCAAGTCAGTCCCTATAATACATCTACTTCAAATAAAAAGCAGCGACTCACACGGGTCAGTCAACAGGAAAATGGGTGAGCTGTTTAGCTACCTAAAGATTAGCGCGCGCGCGTACGTACACACACACACGCGCGCGCGCACAGGGAGAGAGAATACACACACACACACAGGAAGCGAGAACACACAGAGGGAGAGAGAATACACACACACACACACACACACACACAGGGAGAGAGAATACACACACATACATACATACATACATACGCACACACGCACACACACGCACACACACACATAGATAGATAGATACATACATACATACATACATATATACTTGGCCTGACTTGGGACAGAACTACATCTACCATATTTCTAGAATGTTTTGACGTTAGTAAACGTTGTTGTTTTTTAACTTAACGACACCACTGGAGCACATTGATTAGTTAATTATCGGCTACTGGATATCAAATATTTAGTAATTCTGACTCTAAGAGGAAACCCGCTACATTTTTCATAATGCAGCAAGAGGTATTTTGTATGCACTTTCCCACAGACAGGAAAGCACATACATCGGCCTTTGTCCAGTTGTGGTGCACTGGTTGTAACGAGAAAAAACACAGTCAGCTGAATGAATCCACCGGGGTGGTTCGATCCTGGGACGCAACCACATCAAGCGAGCACTCAATCGACTGAGCTAAATCCCGCCCTGACGTTAGTAAAGACTAGCGTGTTCGAAACCCTAGCGGTATATGAGCACGTTAAACTAGTTACCTGCCTACCTAGTAAAGACTATTAGTGTAAATGAAATTAATACATACCAACTGACACTACGAACGTAAAACTGATGCAATTCATCACGACAAAGTCAGTGGTGTATTTCCAAACTACAAGATGGCTGTTTTAACAAACGTTGTTTGAGAACTACATTTTATATTAAATAAATACAGGAAATGTCTGCGGTCCCATGTTGCAGTTACAGTACAGCACTGTCTGCTCTGTACGTGACCCATCGTTCCCGCTGCGACAATACCACAAAGCAATATTGCATCAACATGGGGTAATATAATGGGAAGTATGAATGTTGTTATTCAAAAAAGAATATACGCGGTTATGTCATAGTTTCCTCGTGTTATGTCATCACTGCTTTGCGGTTTGTTCCCAGTGGGAAGCAAAGTAGGAAGTTACACGGGTTAGTGAGAACTGTGGTCCGAATCGGACATAGAAAGTGTTTGGTTCTTTCTAAGAAAATTCACTTTATATGCGCCTTGCACTAGTGAGAACTGTAGCTCTGTTGGTAAACATGGTCAGATGAGTATAAAATGCTGGGAAACTAGCATAGTTTTCAACAACAAACTAGTCTGCAAACACTGACAGGAAATACATTTAGGTTTGAGGTTTTACTCGTAATTGGTAGAAAACAAAATCTTAATTATTATCTTTTTTGCCTTAAATATTAAAATAAGTAAAATAATAAATTTGTTAACTTGTTCAGAATAATATTACTACAAAGAAAAGTTAAAGTTTGTTTTGTTCAACGACACAACTAGAACACATTGATTTATTGACCATCGTTACTGAGTGGATTTCAAACATTTAGTAATTCTGATATCTATGTCTATGGGGAAACTCGTTATATTTGTCCATTAGCTGCAAGGGATCGTTTTACATGCACTTTAGGATTAGACATTATATAATGTTAGGCTCAGACTACCAACTTCGACGACAAAGTTTACCAACTTCTTGCTGTCACGACTTCTACGGCTATACAGTTGTTAGTCTGAGTGCGTTCACAAGACGAATTTCGAAGTATACGACTTTTACGATCAATTAGTGGCTAATCTGAGCGCACCCGTCGTCGGGAGTCTTATGCTAGGGTCAGAATATCAACTATCATGACGAAATTGGCAAACTCGATGGTTGCGTTATAATTTTTGCAACTCCGGACTTACGATAGGTGCGCTCAGATTGACAACTAATTGGTCGTAGGTGTAGGTAAGACCGCTCAGACTAGCAACTGGACAGTCGTAGAAATCAAGAGATCGGCGAGTTGGCCAACTCCATCGTGACAGTTGGTAGTCTGAAGCTAGCAGATTTGTACACAAATTTTCGATTTTATATTGGAATAATAAATAGTATTATGAATCCATTTGATAATACCAATATAACACATCTAGTGGGGAAGAGGTGGGGGGGATTGGTGGTACTTAACGGTTTCTGATGTGTACATATAAAAAGTGAATTTCTGTTTCTTCATTTACTCGACAAAACTAATTAGTTTTCATATTTGGATTATTTATTGACTTTGAAGTTTACAAAACCTTTACGACTTTACATATTAAGAATACAAAATAAATATCTATGTATTTGAATGGCAAAAACAATACTTTTTCAAATGAAAACGGTCCATACATTTAGACTGGTCTCCGAAAACGTTTATCCGACTGACGTCACCATCGACGGAATAGCGGGCTGTTCTCTCATCATATTTGACGGTGCTCTCAAACATACCACCGCCAGGTTTACTTACAACAGTCAGCTGATAAAGGGAAAATGCGTCTGTCCTGTTACCATAGTGAACTGTTCTGTTGATGACGTCATTTAGACTTTGTTCAAAATGAAAACCATTATTATTGGGCATCATAACTGTGACATCTATAATACTGAATATTTCAAGCGGTGCACATTTGTATCTGTAGTCGTACAAGATCTTGTTGAGGTGTAACAAAAGCGAATATGCAGCCTCTACTGCTATCGTGGAAGTGTTTGATAATTTCTTCCTGGAGAAACACATACACCAATGCGGCATGATGGACGCATCAAAACACGATCGTTCCTTTGGGATCTCTCTCAATAAACTGATTCCTCTTTCACCCCTGTCTCTCTTTGGGAAGTTACCGGTAAAGTAGAGTATATCTTTTAAAGTTTCATATACATCAAAAGGTGTAGACAGTCGTTTTGAATTAACTTGAAGGTTCCTAGCTATTTCCTTGTATTTGATTAGAAACCACCGTGGAAAAACAAGAAATAAAAAAGGAAGTCTTTCTTCGAGTTTGCCTATAAACGTATTACGTATTCTGCCGTATCGGTTACCATGGTCACTGTAGTAAATCAAAACAGTGTTTTTAAGTATACCATCGTCCCTTAGTGTGTTCAGAAACCGGAAGTGCGGATCGTCTGCAATTCCGGCATCGTTGGCGTAATCGTGAGAAGGTCGGGTAATAAAAGCGAACGCAAAGGTGGCTTTGTGGGTATTCTGCACTGCAAAGTCTCGCACGTATTTTAAAACAATATCCGACTCCATTCTGTCACCAACGCAGTGGTGGTTGTGATTCCACACCGATTTGTGCTTCTCCATGGCAACGCTGAACACCCTGTTATAGAAATCAGCGGGAGGCGTGTGGAACCCCGCCTTACCGTATTGAAACATTGCGATTTTTGGGGCGTCCTCCGCGTACAACGTTTTGAAACCATTTTTAGAGAACTCTTTCCAGATGAAGTCATATTTGTCAAATGGCGTTTTTACCATTGTTTCGTTCCACGGCAGTTCTTCCACGTACTTCCCAGTGGTCATGGGGACAATGTTCACAAACGTATTATCTGCTACTTTCGTGTAGCCAAGCATTTCGACAGCGCTAAGATTTCTGAGGAGAAACTCTCTTGTTCTTGGCATCTGCCGCATTAAGTTTAAGCGTGATACGGAATCAACACCAATCATCATCACGTTTAACTTTTCTTTTGGCTGGTGTCGCTTCAAATAACGACGAAACCTCGTGTCACATTGTTCTTCAACCTCAGGTTTTGGAATGACTATAGAATGGAAGTTCGTGTAGATCTTCCCGCCCGACTTGCTGTAACAATACACTCGAATAAATTCGTGTTTCGCTTGCACGTCCGAAGAGAAGGATTTCTTGAACGGACCGTAAGTGAAGTAAAAATCGTTCCCCTTGGGTCCTCTGATGATCGGTTGATACTTGCAATATTTGAAATCTCCTTTGTAATATTCATTTATCACTGTCCAGTTCAGCCTGAGCACTGAGCCTTCCTCGAAAGTTATGGAAGGCTTCCCAACGCAAAGAATTTTTCCACGTCTTCGGATGAGATGCAGGATGGATTTGTCAAATGGGTCAACGTCGGGTATCTTGCAAGAAGCTGTGTCCACTAGGAGACCACGAGACTGGTGATCAGGTGTGGACGTCACGTGATTTCTCCTATTGAACACCACGTGAGTCTGTGACCTCGAAGGGGAAAAGAACTTGATTTCCAAGAGGAATATGAAGATGATGAATATGATCAGAAGAAAGGACAGGCGGCTGATCCTCCCACAAAGAAACATTTTCCAACCTGAAATATTAAAGAAAACGTTAGTTCGACACCATTAGAGCACATAGGATTATTAATCATCAGCTATTCGATGGTGCATATACTCTTGGAGAGGAAACCCTCCATGTCTCAGTTAGTAGCAAGGGATATTTTATATATGCATCAACCCACAGACAGGATAGCACATACCACGGCCTTTGATATACCAGTCGTGGTGCACTGACTGAAGCGAGAAATAGTCCAACGGGTCCACCGACCAGGGTCGATCCTAGACCGACAGCTTATCAAATTTAGTTTGTTTTATGTAAACGACACCATTAGAGCACATTGTTTAATTAATCATCGGCTAATGCCAAACATTTGGTAATTCTGACACGTAGTGATTAGAGGAAACCCGCTACATTTGTCGTAATGTGGCTTGCGACCATTTCCTCGTGCACAGCGTATCAGGCGAGCACTATCCCACTGGGCTACATCTCTTCCCTGAAATATTAATGCCATTAAGGAAACAGCAGTAATAGAGAGATAAAAAAAAGAGAAAGAAAGAAAAAGTATTAAAATTGTTTTATTAATTATGTTCTTCAGTCAGTAGTATCGTGTGACTGTATAACTTAAATCATTTAAAAAGCAATCATTTTATCACAGGAAAACTTCGTTAATTGAAAACATAAATATAAATAGTCTAAAGAGGTAAGTCATAAAACATAATATGATAAAATAATGCAAGTTAAAAAACATTGGGAAAAAGATACTTTTGTCTCACGTGAAAAATTCTATTTCAGTTTAGACATCCTGTAACGCATTTAATAATACGATTAATTACAATAATTCTAATGAAAAGTTAGTTTGTTTCGTTTAACGACACCACTAGAGCATTGGATGTCAACAGTTATTTTACTGGGGTTTTTTGTGTACTTGTATGTCTGTGGGGTTTTTGTGTGATTTTTGCTTGCCCGACTGCCTGCTTTCTCACACACACACACACTCTGACACACAGAGAGAGAGAGAGAGAGAGAGAGAGAGAGAGAGAGAGAGAGAGAGAGAGAGAGAGAGAGAGAGAGAGAGAGAGATAGAACGATTCTTCACAAAATCCTAACCGTCAAACGATACCCTGTATTCCTACTATAACTATGATTACTTTGAACCATTGTGTTTTGTATAACCGAGTGGTTTAACAATCTGGTTTTAGGATTTCTACTTTGCTTTCGAGCTAATTCTGGGGGATGTAGCTAGGGAGCAAATAGGAGTCGACCTAAAAACAAGAACAAGAGGTGACTGTATATTATTGTACTAACATGCGAGAAGTGTATACATTGCGTCTAGATCATTAAATCTTTCTGTAGCAGAAAGGAGTTGTTAAATGTATTAGTTAAAGGGACATACCCTACTTTCAGCCCATGAAAATGCACACTAAGTTTAGTTAATCTACAAACCTTTAACACATTTGGATAAAGTTACAATTGAGTTAAACATGAGTTTGTGACTTTGAAATGATGACATATCCTCTAAAAATATACTAAAACTCGACTCCATAACTGTTACTTCTCAGACGCACGCGCGTTTTTAAAAATATGAGAAATGCATTTTGTGATAGTAAAAACGCCAGGATCACCAAAAACACTTCGAATGTACGGAAATGGATAATATATATATATATATATATATATATATATATATATATATATATATATATATATATATTTATTTATTTATTTATTTATTTATTTATCCCAGTGCCCCCTTTCCTTTCTCTCCTTTGAATTCCATCTCATTTCTTCCCGATCTGGCAACTCTTATCTTTCAACTTCTTTCGCTGTCCACCTCCACATCACAGTCCTTGTCTCTCCAACCGCGACAGGTACTTGTCTCTTGTGGCTATCTGTGCCACACACCTGTTCCTCGTCAGCTTTTAGCTGTGGGCTTAGTCTGACCACTTCTGGGAGTGTTCAGTAGTTACTTCTGGCATTGTTAAGAGGCTCTTGTAACCACCTACTATGCACCCCAACTACCGGCGATCGTTAGTTAGTGCCGTGGGTCAGACCAGCTTTATTAGCGACAGAGGACGAGATGCCAGGTGGGTGCAGGGATATACACAGAGACTGCACCCGTGGAGGAAGTTGAGACAGGTAGGCGATGGTGTGGACAGGTCAGAAGACAGAGTCGGAGGAAATTGACAGAAAGGTTGAAACAGATTGAAATCGTGGGAGAAATTGGAAAGGTTTTTTGATATATTAAAATAATGAGAATGATAGGCAGAGGGTGGTAGATGAGAAAGATGAATGAATGTGTGAGCCAACTTTGACGGGATTTGAACCACTGTCGTGGATAATATTAACAATAAAATCTAAGTAAAGTATGATTTCAGTTATCATAAATGGCTCTAATAGTAAAAAATATGCCTTAGTGTTTAAAAACTAGGGTATGTCCCTTTAGTGTCCGTGCCTTTATGTAAATGTGTGTGTTATGCATATGTCATATGTCATAATGGACAGTATATATATAACTGAATACACTTTGTGCTAAACATGTACGTAATAATGTGAGTGCCGTAATGGTGTGCACTTATTTGCGTTTTGTAATGTAATTACCGTTTGGTTAAGTATTTACCGTTCGGTATTCAACATTGTTTACACATGTAATTTTGCGTATTTGATTCACATACTAAGTAATAGTACTACATTTCAATCAATATTCATGTACAACAACCCACACGTTTATCTATCTACTAAATAAAGAATCAAACACCTCTACAGTAATAAATCATATTTCCGACCTCCCTAAATGCGGTAATATCTAATAATAACGTATATTAAACATTTATATTTAAAGGCGACATCATCTACATAACTAAGTTTTTTTATCATTTGTATTTTATAAATGTTATTCGTGTACCATGTTTATTACAAGACTCTATGGTTTTAAATAAATATTAGATTCAAATAAGTATTCTAATGTCTAATGTAAGAACATAATATTGAAGCAAACATATATAAATATAATCACATCAAATACAAGTAGTTAAAATGGCTTACCTAAAAACAAGAACAAGAAATGAGTCACTGTGGGTCCATCGTTTATTTCCCAGTCAGATGTGTGTGTGGATCTGAGCTGTACCCGGTTTACATGGGACTCTACTCAAATCGGTTACGTATGCATCTAAGTGGATATTGGATTGTTATAGGTTTTAATTGCCTACTGTTTCTTTATGCCGTAATAGTTTAAGAAGCTTCTGGTATGTTTGTTACGTATTATACTGCTTATCGTTGTTGGTAGATCGGATTCGCCCTTAATATTAAAGGCGCTCAATCACGGATTTAGTGGGCCTTATTTCTCTAAGTAAGGATTATAAATGGAAATTGCATTCATTTGGAATACCAAACCTAGTTATTGTATGATCCAAAACATTTTAATTGAACTACGATCGAGGGAATTCCATGACACGCTTCATTTTTAAAATTTGGAAGTCTTCTTGTGAAAAGTCATAAAAATACGACAAAACAGACTCGTAGTGATGAGGCTGTATATACGACAACCGTATAATGTATTTCCAAATTTTATATAAACGACCGCCGTGTATAGAGACTTGGCATATGAGGGCCGGCTATATAATAAAATAATAAAAAATATATATATTATTTCATGACGAAAATAACTGCGAATACGCTGAAATAAAATAATAAACAGTCGAAACATGAACTCACCATTTATTATTATAATTATTATTATTATTATTATTATCAGGCGCGTGTGCATGGAATTTAACAGAAGAGAGAGTCTAGATATAATGCTTGGTTCGAAAACGGATAACATGTTTTCCAGCGTCACAAATGTGGCATACGACCAGCCAGTCGTTTTTCGTTAAACGTTTGCAAATTATTTTGACTGATTCGCAAAGTGGTCATTCGGTTTAATGTACAGCGTAAAAAAAAAAAAAAAAAAAAAAAAAAAAAAAAAAAAAAAGTATAGGGGCCTACTGTCACATGTTTTGCCGTCCAAGGGTTGGCTTAATTATTACTTAACCCAGTTGAATCCAGTTCTACGTTCAAGGACAAGTTCAGCCTGTCGTTTATGCGTGTGTGCATGCACGTTAATCTTGCATTTTTATAGAACCCCCCCCCCCACCCCCCTCCTGCGCGTGCTGTAACCTCACTATGATGCAAGGGTGTAACATTCTCTTTGAGAATGGCCAATACAGCACAAATCCCCTTGTTTTCTTCGAGATACAATTAAAATTTTGAATAAAAGTCAGTACCTACCTGTGATATTTGTATTTTTGCACAGTTCTTTACACTGTTTTTATTTAAATCTTGAATTTTTATATTGATGTTATCATCACTTTATTTGTTTGCATTACCATAGTTTGACACCCAATAGCCGATGTATTTTTCGTGCTGGGGTGTCGTTAAACATTCATTTTATAGAACATCCCCCCCCACCCCACCCCCATCCCCCACCCCAGTTAAAATACTACCACTCCACCCAAAAAGGTAGTAGTAGGCTAATAATAATAATAATAATAATAATAACAATAACAATAATAATAATTAATAATAATAATAAAACACTATTATTATTATTATTATTATTATTATTACATGTATTATAATGCTGGTAAAATCACGTCGCGGTGGGGTGGGTGAAACATTACATTAATTTAGAGGGGAACCCGGAAGTGGTCTCAGCGTTACTGGTATAAAACATATGTATTCTTGAGTTTTATTGCCCCTTGCAATTTTGCGCATTTGAAATATGAATAAATACAGCAAAATTAACCTTTTTATAGTCTCGACCAGTATTTTTAGAATTTGTATGTTCCCGAATAACGTTATAAAAGGCGAAGTGTAATTGGTCGATATTTAAATTGTTATTTATAGATGGAATGTCACTTGGACACGGGAGTCGATGCAATGCTGTTAGATCTACTGGTGAGACCAGTAGAGCTAATTTTAATCAGATTGAACTATATTCTCCATGCATCCCATTTATTAGCTGGTTCAGCTGATTGATGATGTTGGCAGGTTTTAGTTAATGTTTATTTATCCTTCTTAGCAGGTTTAATGTTTAAAGTATAATTAGTGCCATTCATGCTTCAGTGTTCTATTACGATTCCTGTTTAACTTGAATATACCAAGTTTGCCACTATGACAATACTCTGCAATAGAAATCGCAATTACTCTCCATCAGAACACTCCACCCCACCATTTTTCTTTCCATTTCTACATTAAATAAATTTATGGGGAAAATATCATCTAGAGAAATCGGTTGGCGGAATCGTGTAGCTTGTTTTAATTATATGTAGGTGACCAAATTGAGTAATTTAAAAAAAAAGGCCGGATTTGTTATTAAAAGGTTCCTGTGCACCCAGTGCACCACGACTGGTATATCAAAATCCGTGGTATGTGCTCTCCTATCTGTGGGATGGTGCATATAAAAGATGGAAGGCACGTAGCGCCCGAGCCATTAAGGACGGGAGATGTCCAAGGGAATAATCCCACAGACATTTTTGCAGGGTTTCACATGACGCAGGAATCCTGCGTATTTGACGCAACATTTACCTAAAATACTTTTAAATAAAATCTGTGTGGTTCATGGTTGACGCAAAATATTTCCGATGTCAATCGATTTTACATTTGTGTTTTTTTTAATACATAAAAAACGTAACGGCTAATTCAATTAAATTTCAATTCAATTTATTGCACAATACCAAACAAACTGGTGTCAGAAAAGAGATAGAAAAAAAAAGAAGCATACAACATCCAACGAAGTTCAATACGAAAATAGCCGACCGGTTTAACTGTTTCCCAACCTTTACGTTTAACGTAACTTAAGTGTTAAAACCAGTATGTTAAAACCAGTCCCTTTGTCTAAATTTAGATCATTTTTTGTGGATTTTTTCCCGCTGTCAATCGCTTTAACATTAAAAAAATAATAATTAAACACCTAAAAACCTAACGACTACGAAGTTTCAGAACAAATATAGCCTAGCGGTTTAACTAGTTCCCAACCGTATCAAATACGTTACGTGACATAAGTGTTAAAAACAGTGGCTGATTTAGTGTGCCAGTTCCTGTCTAATATGTATGTTTAATCCCCCCAAAAAGTAAATGATCATATAAATAAAGCAATTGTAATATATATTAAAGCTACGGGAATAGGCATTTAGCTGGACACGGTATGGTAGGAGGTGTTGGGACCAGCTGGCGCTGCCGAGGTTAATGGCGGCCAGATAAAGAATAATCGTATAATAATTAGATATATAACTGCTTAATTAAATACAATAATAAGATTTTATAATACAATATATATTATACGCATGGTGGATAAATATAATTAGGTTATTAACAACAACCGGTAAGCGCTATGGTTAGTTTTAGTTACGAACCTAAAAAGGAATCCAACGGAGACTAGAAAACACCACGATGGTATATATCCTAGCGCGTCCGCACACGTAACGATCCTCGTTGACAAAAACAACGAAATGAAGGATCCCCAAGTCGAGCACACGAAAGCACGTGCTGTGTGCACCAGCGAAACAACACGTCTTACTGGGAAATGTGATCGAGTGTATGCGGTGAAAGAAAGTTTCTGCTAGCGCACTGAGTGGTAGAGTGTGTGTGTGGGTAGGAAAGTGTCTACTAGCGCGTCCGCGCGCTAGTGGAAAGTGAAAAAGGTTGAAAAAAATCCGTGTGTTAGAGTGTGCGTGTATTTATAATGGCTCGATGGGTTAAGGACCCGGGCATGGGCGGATCCAGGAAATATTTTTAGGGGGGGACCAAAAAAGAAGGGCACATTGACTCGTCAAAAGGGCACCTTACTACAAGTTTTGATATTTACAATTAATATGAATTCCTACAGGTCTACGTCATAATATACTAGCAATAATGAAGTAAATTGGCGTCACTCGCGTTAGAACCTCAATGGGGCCCCATTGAGACTCAATAACACAGACACATATCTGCAAGCTTGCGCATGTACACGAAAATCTTGATTTCATTTATCTACAATATAATTATTGTTTACTTAAAAAAAAAAAAATTCTACAAACAAAAAGGGCACTTGGACATTTTGAGGGCACTTGAACAATTTTTTGGGGGGACGCGTCCCCCTGGTCCCCCCCCTTGGATCCGCCCATGCCGGGGATACCTGGCAGTGTCTCCGCCTCCCACCCGACGTTCCAGGTGATGGTATTAAATTGTTTTAAATATGATAGTGTGTGTATAGTGTATGAATGTATGAATTAGAAGACAGGAAGGTAGCGGTCGCATAGGCGACAGCTTCCATACTGTCCTTTTAACTTATTGATATAGTGTTGTTATATTTATTATTGTTGCATGTTTTTAACATTAAAATTTAGGATTTGTACTAATTTCCTCTTAGCATTTTTAGACTACTATATTTTATATAAATGTTACCCAACTTTTTGTTTTATACAAACAAGTTTTACCAGGTATTAACTTAATCAGCAGCAGTTAATTTAAAAAAATAAGACCGGGCTGATACTCAGGGCATTCGTCTAACGATTGACAGGACAGGCAACTCATTTTACGTGCCCCTATCCACTAGGGTTCAGGCACGCCCACCCCGGATTCAGCCTCTGACTTCGCCAGTGACTGACTCCGGGGCGGGGGGGGGGGGGGGGGGGGGGGAGTGTGTGAAAAAAAATGCAGGGGGTAATTTTTAATAGTGTGGTATGACCACTTAAAAAAGAATCAAACAATTAAAACAATTTGGGATCTATCATTATTATATATTATTTAATATATTAATTATAGTAGCACCATAATTTAAAAAAACCTATATCATTCTATTCTTTTATTATGTAATTAGTAGGTGCAAAAATATAATTACATTTTCAGTCGGGCAGTTCAAAAGAAATATATACTATAATTGTTTAATTGATAATATTATTTATATGTATATATATTTTTTTTTAATTTAAAATTAGCCCTGGAGGGTAAAGGATTCGCAAAGGGGGGAACACAGCGCCACTGGCCAATCCGGCGCTCCAACAGGCGGGAGGCCCATTCCGGTCAGTCCGGATTTCCATGGGGGGGGCGTTCCGGGGGGGGGGGAGGCCTCCTAACAGGCATCCCTATCGGTCAAAACCGCCAACGCCCTATCGCACCCAAATAAGCACCCTACCACGGCGTGGGGGTGGACGGGCGGGGGGGGGGGGACGCCGTGGTAGGGTGCAGTTTTGGGAGCGTTAGGGCGTTGGCGGTTTTGACCGATAGTTTGCCTGGTAGGAGGCCTCCCCCCCCCTCCCCCCCCGGCACGCCTGCCCCGTGGAAATCCGGACCAGCACTCTGCGCTTACCCGTTTGTTGGATCGCAAACCGGATTGGGCGCGATGCTCCCCCCTTTGTTAACCTTTGTCCTCCAGGGCCTAATTATTTAGTAATAAATAAAGTATTATATTAATTATTATATATATATATATATATATATATATATATATATATATATATATATATTGATTTATGAGAATTTTAATAATTCTCTACTGTTTTGGACTGGCCTGACTGGAAAAGTAAAATGCACCAACTAAAATATTAAATTAACACAATACCCAGTAATAGACTTTTTCTTTTATCGGTGCTTTAGGTATAATAATTAAAGTAATTAATCGTCCCCCATTAGGTATTTGGACTTAAGGTCTTACCATCTAAATTTCAAAATTTCCCCATAATATCAACTGAACCCCCAACCCCCTCCCACCCCGGGACTGACCCCTGGCGAAGTCAGAGGCTAGACCCGGGGTGGGCGTGCCTGAACCTTAATTGGATAGGGGCACGTAAATACAGTTCTACATCCACATCCTGTCTAAATTTAGATCATCGCGACAATGTCGAATACGCGGTCCGTTTACAGACATAGATAATAGTTAACCAGCCGCGAGTTTTTAGTTCGGTCTATCTTTCTTTTTTCTTTTTTTTCTTTTTTTTTTTCTTTATTGTTTTTAATACATGTAGATGGTTGAGCATATCTCATAATAGGAGTTAGTCATAATTATTGCGCAGATGCAGCTATGTTACAAAGCAGGTTAGCATGCAGCATTGGGTGACTAAAAGCCAAAGGGTGCATAAAAAGATAACGCAGATAACTGTAAGTCAATACTTTTCTTAATGTGCAGGGAGAGTTGCTTCCCTATATTTAGCACATTTAAAATGGCGGGCAAATGTTTTATGAATAACATTTATAAAATACAAATGTTAAAGAAACTTAGTTATGTAGATGATGTCGCCTTTAAATACAGTGTGTTTAATATACGTTATTATTAGATATTGCCGCATTTAGGGAGGTTGGAAATATGATTTATTATTTATTATTATTTATTATTATTGTAGAGGTGTTAGATTCTTTATTTAGTAGATAGATAAACGTGTGGGTTGTTGTACATGAATATTAATTGATATGTAGTACTATTACTTAGTATGTGAACCAAATACGCAAAATTACATGTGTAAACAATGTCGAAGACTGAACGGTAAATACATAACCAAACGGTAATTACATTATAAAGTGCACACCATTACGGTACGCACATTATTACGTACATGTTTAGCACAACGTACATTCAGTAATATTGATACTGTTCATTATGACATAAGCATTTCAATAGTCACATACAATCAGAAATATTGAGAATGACCAGTACAACATACGCATTACAGTTGCATAGTTAATATTCATTATAACACACATTTACATAAAGGCACGGACATTAATTAATACAATTAATAACTCCTTTCTGCTACAGAAAGATTTAATGACCTAGACAAGAGAGAGAGAGAGAGAGAGAGAGAGAGAGAGAGAGAGAGAGAGAGAGAGAGAGAGAGAGAGAGAGAGAGAGAGAGAGAGAGAGAGTGAGAGAGAGAGCAGGCAGTTAGGCAAGCAAAAATCACACAAAAACCCCACAGACATACAAGTACAAAAAAAAAATTAATCGTATTATTAAATACGTTACAAGATGTCTAAACGGAACTTGAATTTTTCACGTGAGACAAAAGTATCTTTTCCCCAATGTTTTAATAACTTGCATTATTTTATCATATTATGTTTTATGACTTACCTCTTTAGACTATTTATATTTATGTTTTTCATTAGCGAATTTTTGCTTTGATAAAATGATTGCTTTTTAAATGATATATCTAAGTTATACAAAACAGTTTTAATACTTTTTCTTTCTTTCTCTTTTTTATCTCTCTATTACTGCTGTTTCATTAATGGCATTAATATTTCAGGGAAGAGATGTAGCCCAGTGGGATAGTGCTCGCCTGATACGCTGTCGTTTTCTCGTTCTAACCAGTGCACGAGGAAATGGTCTAAGGAGCATTACGAAAAATGTAGCGGGTTTTCTCCAATCACGTCAGAATTACCAAATGTTTGACATTAGCCGATGATTAATTAATCAATGTGCTCTAGTGGTGTCGTTTAAATAAAACAAATTAACTTTGATAAGCTGTCTGTCTAGGATCGACCCCGGTCGGTGGAACCGTTGGGCTATTTCTCGCTTCAGTAAGTGCACCACGACTGGTATATCAAAGACCGTGGTATGTGCTATCCTGAGACATGAATATATGCACCATCCAATAGCTGATGATTAATAATCTTATGTGCTGTAATGGTGTCGTTAAACAAAACGAACTAACCTTTTCTTTAATATTTCAAGTTGGAAAATGTTTCTTTCTGGGAGGAACAGCCGCCTGTCCTTTCTTCTGATCATTTTCGTCGTCATCTTCGTATTCTTTTTGGAAATCAAGTTCTTTTCCCCTTTGAGGTCAAAGACTCACGTGGTTATCACTACGAGAAATCACGTGACGTCCACACCTGATCACCAGTCTCGTGGTCTCCTAGTGGACACAGCTGCTTGCAAGATACCCGACATTGACCCATTTGACGAATCCATCCTGCATCTCATCCGAAGACGTGGGAAAAACATTTGCGTTGGGAAGCCTTCCATAACTTTCGAGGAAGGCTCAGTGCTCAGGCTGAACTGGACAGTGATAAATGAATATTACAAAGGAGATTTCAAATATTGCAAGTATCAACCGATCATCAGAGGACCCAAGGGAAACGATTTTTACTTCACTTACGGTCCGTTCGAGAAATCCTTCTCTTCGGACGTGCAAGCGAAACACGAATTTATTCGAGTGTATTGTTACAGCAAGTCGGGCGGGAAGGTCTACACGAACTTCCATTCTATAGTCATTCCAAAACCTGAGGTTGAAGAACAATGTGACACGAGGTTTCGTCGTTATTTGAAGCAACACCAGCCAAAAGAGAAGTTAAACATGGTGGTGATAGGCGTTGATTCCGTATCACGCTTAAACTTAATGCGGCAGATGCCTAGAACAAGAAAGTTTCTTCTCAGAAATCTTAGCGCCATCGAAATGCTTGGCTACACAAAAGTAGCAGATAATACGTTTGTTAACATTGTCCCCATGACCATTGGGAAATACGTGGAAGAACTGCCGTGGAACGAATCAATGGTAAATATACGACTTAAACATTTACAAGTTTATCATTCTCGGATATTATTTGTTACACATGTGAGTGAATGCAAGCTTTATTTGTGATATATTATTATCAAAACGTTTATTCGTTTAAAAATCGTGGAGGACGGGTCAAAAGATTGTGCTCGGGCTGTTCGTGTGGTTTATAAAACTGTGTTCACATTCGTTAAAGCGTAGTGCAGTATAGAACTGGGTGTAGTTCCGTGGTCTGACTCGACATTAAGTATTCCGATTAAAAAAGCTGACCTGACAGATATAACAAATGAACTGGCAGAGATACATGCCGCCCTTACAGACATTAAAAAAAAGTGAACTTAAAGACCTGATAGAGTCAGTGGTGGATGCCGCAGTTAAAGCTATCCGAGAAAATCTAAAACGGGAAATCAAAGAAGAAACTTAACTGAACTAGACCATGATCAAATGAAAAGTGAGTTATTTAACACAAAGAGTGAAAATGAGCAGTTGGCTGAAGCTATGAAAAAGCAGGAAGAAGAGATAAGTAGTATGAAAATAATGCATGAACAACTGACATCTCGTGTAAACCAGGCTATCTCTCTAGCAAACTATAATGAACACAATATTAAAGTATTTGACTTTCCCGAGACCGGATGAAAATCTTTTTGAAGAATTCTCAAACATTTTGAGAGATAAAGGAGGAGTTTCAATCAGTAGGAATGAAGTGGCTGCAATACAAAAAATTCCACATGCTGATAAGTCAATTGCAAGGCCACTTCTGGTCAAATTTTCCTCCTCAGAAGTCAAGATTCGAGTCATGAGAACCAGGAAACGGATTAAAGAACAACATTCTATTCGAATAGCAGATGATGTTACCAAAACAAATGTACAGCTCATCAATTGGCTAAAAAAACATCACGCAATCGAAAATGCATGGTATTTCAATGGCAGAGTCTACGGAACATCCAAGGAAGGAAAGAAATTCCAGTTCTCTCCCTTTGAAGAAATAGAAAAAGTGATAGGAACCAAAACATAAACTCTAACTACAGTTCGTTTAATGTGACATTATGTGACGAAACTGTATGATAAATGTGTTCGGATTTTCTCTGGCTGAAAAGTTTGTTACCTATCTATATAGAAGTTGATGTATTTAATAAATAACGAATATGAACGGTTCACAGACACCACTGCTAACTCAAGTGGGATTTTGATGTGCTCCTGGTTTGTTTCTTTGTTTGTTTGTTTTTTTATTATTATTATTACTATTATTATTTTTTTTTTTTTTTTTTTTTTTTTTTTTTTTTTTTTTTTTTTTTTTTTATTACTATTATTATTATTATTTACTTATAATTTATTTTAGTTATTTATTTTATTATTATTACTGCTATTATTATTAGTTTTATTATTATTGACAATCATCTGCGCCAGAATAATCATTAAGGATATTTATAAAGGTATTAGGGCCTAGGACACTTTGTTGGTTGGTTTGGGGTTGTTTTTGTGGGGGGTTGTTTTTTGTTGTTGTTTTTTTGTTTTTTTTTTGTTGTTTTTGGGTTGTTGTTGGGTTTTTTTTTGGGGGGGGGGTTTAAACATATATATTGATTTATTATTTTAATCCATGTGCACTTTAGCCGATGTCTGTAGTGAGATATCATATGTATTGCATTACTTATCAAACTATTACATTTTGAGTCATTGTTATGTTCATCAATAGCTGATCACTGTCAACATACCATGTTTTTGGGGGTGGGTTTTTTTTTGTGGGGGGTCCATTTTTTAAAGCAGGGCTCACTGCTTGCTGCTTATTATGTAACTATTCTAAGATAACTGACAGGGATTAAGTGTGCTTGTATATATATTTCAGTAATGGGGTATTATGCAATAGCAGCATGCAGCCTCTATTTGTATATGGTTACAGGTACTGAAATGTTCTCTTAACATTTCTTAGTAGTAGCCAAAAATAGGATGTTGAAGAGACTTGGTAAGCAGAATATACTATGCCCATTTTTCCAGGTTATTAATCATAGAATCAGGTTCCCTGCCATATAACATAGAACCTTATCATGATGTTTGTATGCCAGGGTTTGTTATCCTTTTCTCATCTAATATGGCATTATTATATGGCATTGTTGAACATAGCTAACATTTCGGACCCTGTAGACATAAGGCTATCAATGACTAGCAATTTTTATATATTTTTTATTATTATTTAAAAAACAAAAAATTCACACACTTAACTGATCAGGCTTCTTTTTAATAACTAGGATAAACTTTAGAGTAACGTATTTCCAATGGGTGGAAACAAAATTGATTTTTATTTCTCCTCTTCTGTTGTACTACATCATTCCTTTCCTTTTCTATACTTATTTCTTAAATTGGGCATTCAACAAAACCACTTATGTTTTTATTAGCAATTTTCATCCTTCATTTGTAGTGTTCCTTTGCCTGTTTAGTATTATTAAGCCTTCTGCATTCCATAATTTGCACAGAAATGTCTTTACAAATATTAACAGTTAACTGCCAGGGATTGGGAGATCCAGAAAAGAGGAGAGATGTATTAAATTATTTAAAGAAAAAACAATTTAACATCTATTGCCTACAAGACACTCATTTTACAGTTGATTTAGTACTCTATACTCAAAGCCAGTGGGGGTATAAATGTGTATTTAGCCAATTTTCCGGAAATTCCAGAGGAGATGCGATCCTCTTTAATAATAACTTACCGGCCTCGGTGGCGTCGTGGCAGGTCATCGGTCTACAGGCTGGTAGGTACTGGGTTCGGATCCCAGTCGAGGCATGGGATTTTTAATCCAGATACCGACTCCAAACCCTGAGTGAGTGCTCCGCAAGGCTCAATGGGTAGGTGTAAACCACTTGCACCGACCAGTGATCCATAACTGGTTCAACAAAGGCCATGGTTTGTGCTATCCTGCCTGTGGGAAGCGCAAATAAAAGATCCCTTGCTGCCTGTCGTAAAAAGAGTAGCCTATGTGGCGACAGCGGGTTTCCTCTAAAAACAGTGTCAGAATGACCATATGTTTGACGTCCAATAGTCGATGATAAGATAAAAAAATCAATGTGCTCTAGTGGCGTCGTTAAATAAAACAAACTTTACTTTTTTTAATAATAACTTTGAAAATAAATTGAATAAAATGAAAACTGATAATTCAGCAAATTTTATTATATTAGATATTTTTAACTTTATTGAAGAGTTTGAAAATGAAAAATATATAATATGTGGGGATTTCAATTTAGTATTCGATCAAAGTTTGGATACAAAATTTTTTAAACATACAAACAACCCAAAAGCTCGAGATAGAACTTTAGAAAATTTGAAAAATTTAATCTAAAAGATCCATTCCGATAACTTAAACCCTAATTTAAGAAGATATACTTGGGTAAAAAAAGAATCCCTTTAAACAAGCAAGACTTGATTTATACCTTGTGTCAGATAACTTAATGCCTCTTGTAGAAAAAGTAGGGTTTGAAAGTAGTTATAGATCAGATCATTCTGGAGTTGTGTTGTACCTAAAGATATACCAATTTGAAAAAGGGAGGGGTCTATGGAAACTCAATAATTCACTACTTAAGGATAAAATATACATAGATTTGATAAAAGAAACTATTAAACATGTTAAATGCCAATATATAGTGCCCGTATATAATATAGAAAATATTAATAAAATATTAAATGAAAATATTAAATTTACTATCAGTGATCAACTTTTTCTGGAAGTATTGCTTCTGGAAATAATAGGGAAAACAATTTCTTACTCACCTTTCAAAAAGAAAACAGAAAATATTTTAGAAGCACAACTCTGTGATAAGATAAAGGTTGTAGAAAATGATAACTGTATGAATAATTCTGAATTATTAGAAGAAAAAAAGAGGAATTGATAAAAATTAGAAAAGAAAAATTAAAAGGAAAGTTTATTGGATCGAGAGCAAAATGGATTGAGGAGGGCGAAAAGCCTACAAAATATTTCTGTAATTTGGAGTCTAGAAATTTTTATAGAAAGTTTATTTCTAAAATAGAATTAATAGATGGTATTTTAATAACTGACCAAAAACAAATTTTAAATGAAACAAAAATATTCTACAGTAAACTATATTCAAGCAATAATTTGGAAACTAATGATAATATTGAACAAAGACTTTCAGAAGCTAATTTTAATAAATTAACTGATGCTGAAGCTGAAAAACTAGAAGGAGAAATAGAGTATCACGAAGCATTAGCATTTCTTAAAAGTATGAAAAATGACAAAAGTCCTGGCTCAGATGGTGTTTCAGCAGAGTTTTTTAAAATATTTTGGATCGACTTGGGTAATTTTATTGTAAGATCGATTAATTGTAGCTACAATTTGAAAGAAATGTCATGTACACAAAAATTAGGAATAATTACCTACATCCCAAAATCTGATAAACCAAAACAGTTTCTAAAAAAATCACGTTATTAAATTGTGTATATAAAATAGCCCCTGGTTGTATTGCCAACCGAATCAAAAAGGTCCTAAATAAAATTATCTCAGATGATCAAACTGGTTTTATAAAAGGAAGATATATAGGTGAAAATATCAGATTAGTATATGATATTATGCAATACACAGAGGTCCATAATATGCCAGGTATGTTGCTGTTAATTGATTTTGAAAAGTTTTTGATTCGGTGTCTTGGCAGTTTATTCAACAAGCTCTAGATATTTTCAATTTTAAAATGTCCATGAAAAACTGGATTCTAACATTTTATCATAACTCAGAATCAAAAATAATACAAAATGTTTTTTTATCTGATAGTTTTAAACTAGAAAGAGGATGTAGGCAAGGTGACCCTCTCTCCCCGTATATTTTTATAATATGTGCTGAAATTCTATCAATATTAATAAGAAATAATAAGAATATTAAGGGAATAGAAATTGATGGACAAGAGTATCTCATATTGCAATATGCAGACGAAACAACCTTTATCTTGGATGGATCTCACAAATCCCTTGAAAATACTTTAATAATTTTAGACAAATACGCTGCTATCTCTGGCTTGAAAATAAAATACTCAAAATCGAAAGTTATTTGGATAGGCAGTAAAAAATTCTCAAAGGAGGTTTTCCATCATACAAGATGGAGCTTGAATGGGGTTCTGACCAATTTACTCTTTTAGGGGTGAATTTTTCTGTAAATCTTGAAGATATTGTTATTAAAAATTTTGAACCAAAATATTAATGATGAAAAAAATAATAAAACAATGGTCTACAAGAAAATTAACAGCATTAGGTAGAATTATTGTTCTAAAAACCTTAATAATCCCTAAATATCTCATCTGATTATTTCTCTACCAGATCCGCCTGAAAAATTTATTAAAAACATAAATAAACTGTTCTTCGCCTTCATTTGGCAAAATAAACCAGAAAGGATAAAGAGGGAAATTTTAGTACAAGACTATAAAAATGGGGGTTTGAACATGTTACATATTTCTAATTTTATAACTGCATTGAAATTCACATGGATCAGAAGAATTCTTACATCCAATTCTAAATGGAAAACACTTTTTGAAACTGTTACAGGTTTAACCACTGAAAAGCTAGTTTCTTATGGAGACTATTTTATTCAATATAAAAATAAGAAACTAACTAATCCTTTTTGGAAAGATGTGCTCCATAGTTGGCTGTTGATTCAGCAGAAACAAATATTTGAGAAAATGGAAGAAATAATGAGCTGTAACATTTGGTATAACAGTAAAATAACAATTGATGGAAAGCCTATTTTGTACAAGACATATTTTGAAAAAGGTATTGTGTTTATTCAAGATTTGATGGATGAATATGGATATTTCATGAATTATGATACATTCAGAATTAAATATAATTTAAAAACAAATTTTCTTGAATATGCCTCTTTGTTAAATGTTGTAAAGTTATTCTGTAACACTATAAAAACACAAGTAAACCAAATAAATCCTGTAATGAATAACCCAATATTACCTTATAAATTACAGATTACAGAGGAAAAGGGTAGTCGGGTAATGTATAAAATAATAAATTTTTCTAGTATCTGCCCAATTTCACAAGCAAAATATATGGAAAAAGAGTGTACATTTTCCCTAGATGAATGGAACAAATATTACAGTAGACCTTTTTCAAACTTAAAAGATCCTACTCTTATATGGCTTCAGTATAGAATCTTACACAGAATAATAGCAACAAACACATTTTTATACAAAATCAAATATGTTGATTCTACTATTTGTAATTTTTGTCAGCTTCAACCAGAGACCCTGGAACATTTATTCTATGAATGTCCTAAAGTTGCTGTCTTATGGAATGCAGTGGAACAGTGGACACTGAACAAAGGTGAACATACGAAATTTGATAAATATGTGGTACTGTTTGGAATTATAAACAAAACATAAAAACTTTTAAACTGGTTAATTGTCAGTATAAAATATTATATTTATATTATGAAAATAAGAAAAGCCAAATTGAACAAAGATGTCATTAAAAATATTATATATGAAAAGTTGAATGTTGAAAAATTTAGATTTGATAAAAGTTGTAACTATAAAGAATTTGATGAGTATTGGTCACCTTGGTTCAGTGTTTTAAAAACAAGTAGCAATTAATAGGAACATATTGTCATAAGAGCAGAGAAATGTAAGGTTGGTAATACAGTTTGTTACGTATGATAGACAGATATAACTCGAGACTTCTCTAAAACCTGTTGTTCTTTTTCTACATCAATCTTCTGTATGTGTGTGTGTGCGTGTGTGTGTGTGTGTGTATCTGTGTACATGAGAGAGTTAGTTTGTGTGGGTGTGTTGTTGCTTTGGTATAATTTTTTCTCTTTTTTTTATTTTGTGCAGTTATATCTATACATGTATGTAAGGTAATGTTTCAGGGCCCCATCCCTGACATTGCCAAATTGTTTTTGCTGGGAAAATAAATACTTTAAAAAAAAAAAAAAAAAAAAAAGACGACTAGAAACCATATTAAGTTATGACGTCGCTTCCCAAAATTATGTCATTCGTTGTGTACGTGAAATCATTATGACACGTGTGTCATACTGATTTCCCTGTATATCTTGAACTATGTGAATAATAAAATATATTAAATATAAAAAATATATATATATAAAAACATTTAAAAAAAAACAAAAACAAAAACCCGCCCTTTGACAAATATGACTTCATCTGGAAAGAGTTCTCTAAAAATGGTTTCAAAACGTTGTACGCGAAGGACGCCCCCAAATCGCAATATGTACATACTGTACATACCGAATGGAGTCAGATATTGTTTTAAAATACGTGCGAGACTTTGCAGTGCAGAATATCCACAAAGCTACCTTTGCGTTCGCTTTCATTACCCGACCTTCTCATGATTACGTCAACGATGCCGGAATTGCAGACGAGCCGCACTTCCGGTTTCTGAACACACCGAGGGACGATGGTATACTTGAAAACACTGTTTTGATTTAGTACAGTGACCATGGTAACCGATACGGCAGAATACGTAATACGTTTATAGGCAAACTCGAAGAAAGACTTCCTATTTTATTTCTTATTTTTCCTCGGTGGTTTCTAATCAAATACAAGGAAATAGCTACAAACCTTCAAGTTAATTCAAAACGACTGTCTACACCTTTTGATGTATATGAAACTTTAAAAGATATACTCTACTTTACCGGTAACTTCCCAAAGAGAGACAGGGGTGAAAGAGGAATCAGTTTATTGAGAGAGATCCCAAACGAACGATCTGTTTTTGATGCGTCAATCATGCCGCATTGGTGTATGTGTTTCTCCAGGAAGAAATTATCAGACACTTCCACGACGGCAGTACAGGCTGCACATTCGCTTTTGTTACACCTCAACAAGGTCTTGTACGACTACAGATACAAATCTGCACCGCTTGAAATTTCCAGTATTATAGATGTGACACATATGATGCCCAATAATAATGTTCTTCATTTTGAACAAAGTCTAAATGACGTCATCAACAGAACAGTTCACTATGGTAACAGGACAGATGCATTTTCCCTTTATCAGCTGACTATTGTAAGTAAGCCTGGCGGTGGTATGTTTGAGATCACCATCAAGTATGACCAGAGAACAGCCCGCTATTCCGTCGATGGTGACGTCAGTCGGATAAACACTTTCGGAGACCAGTCTAAATGTATGGACCGTTTCCATTTGAAAAAGTATTGTTTTTGCCTTTCAAATACATAGATATTTATTGTGTATTCTTAATATGTAAAGTTGTAAAGATTTTGTAAATTTCTACGTCAATAAATAATCCCAACATAAAAACTAATTATTTTTGTCGAGTAAATGAATAGAACAGAAATTCACTCTTTATATGTACACATCAGAAACAGCTAAGTACCATCAATCCCTCCTCCACCCCCACTCCTTCCCCACTAGATGTGTTATATCGGTATTACCAAATGGATTCATAATACTATTTATTATTCAAATGTGTACAAATCTGCTGATAATGCTAGCTTCAGACATCCAGCTGTCACGATTGAGTTGGCCAACTCGCCGATCTCTTGACTTCTACAACTGTCCAGTTGGTAGTGTGAGTAGTCTTACAACTCGATTCTTGTCGTATACAACACCTACGACCAACTAGTTGTCAATCTGAGCGCACCTATCGTGAGTCCGGAGTTGCGAAAATTATAACGCAACCATCCAGTTTGCCAATTTCGTCATGACGGTTGATATTCTGACCCTAGCATAAGACTGCACAATCCAAACAATGCAAGTAATGCTAGGCCAAACTGTCAACTGTCACGATAAAGTTGATTAACTCGATGGGTGCGCTCAGATTAGCCACTAATTGATCGTAAAATTCGTATACTTCGAAACTCGTTAAGTCTGAAATCGCTCAGACTAGCAATTGTACAACCGTAGAGGTCGTGACAGCAAGAAGTTGGCCAACTTTGTCGTGGAAGTTTGTAGTCTGAGCCTAGCATTATATAATGGCTAATCCTAAAGTGCATGTAAAACGATCCCTTGCAGCTAATGGAAAAATATAACGAGTTTCCTCATAAACATAGATATTAGAATTACTAAATGTTTGAAATCCACTCAGTAACCGATGATTAATTAATCAATGTGTTCTAGTTGTGTCGTTGAACAAAACAAACTTTAACTTTTCTTTGTAGTAATATTATTTTGAACAAGTTAACAAATTTATTATTTTACTTATTTTAATATTTAAAGCAAAAAGATAATAATTAAGATTTTGTTTTCTACCAATTACGAGTTCAACCTCAAACCTAAATGTATTTCCTGTCAGTGTTTGCAGCCTCGATCTCAAGCCCACCCACCCCTCCATTCATTTCCACATCCCATCTTTCTCTTCCGGTGAAAATACTGCAGTATAATACAAACTTTCAACATTCACTATCTCAGCTATTTCAACTGTCCTCTGCAAATATGCGGGATGCGTGACAAAAAGGAAGAAGAGCCCCCCCCCCCCCCCCCCCACCCCCCCACCCCGTGGATTTTCGCATATATAATATATATATATATATATATATATATATATATATATATATAATGGGGTATCTGCGAATATATATATATATCAATTTAATATCTGTTTATCTCCAGCAAAAATGGTGGATTACAAAAATATCGCACATTTTGTGTCCCAAAAATACAACATGGAAAAAGTTATAAAATTGATATCGATATTAATTTTTAACAGACATAAAGCCAAAATGGATGATATTCATCCTAAACGAGATGTTAATATTAATAAACTAAATAACAGTGCAATATGTTGTACGAATAATGATATACTGATCAGCAAAAGTTAAGCAATGCCTGAAATGCTTTATTTTCTATATTAAAACATACTTTGGACTGTCTGAACCTTTTATGATTAAATCTGCACTGTAATTAACATATGGAGGCAGCGCTATTCAAAGATTGTTTTGTTTAACGACACCACTAGAGCACATTGGTTAATTAATAATCGGCTATTGGATTGCAAATATTTGGTAATTCTGACATTTCAGAGGAAACCCGCAATTTTTTTCCTGATGCAGCAAGGAAACTTTTATATACACTTTTCTTTAAATATGGTGTGTGTGTGTGTGTGTGTGTGTGTGTGTGTGTGTCCAAATGTAACAAATTTTATTAAATTCAACGTGAACATGGTTTTTCATTCAAATGCATTTCAATACTTTTTACATAATCCCAACTTCAGATTAATGTTCTATTTAAAATCGAAAAAAAATTATGCACAATTCATAAATGTTCATGTATATATACATATGGAAATTAATTAAGCAACACCCGTATTTGCTCAGACTGAGCACTGGTGCATGAAATGTGTCAAAGATTTCCATACCATATGACATTTTCAGTGAACAGAAAGGGATGAGGAGAAACATAGCCAATAATACCATGACATAATGTAGTTTATTTGAAGATGGTACAGATTTGGAAAATGACTTCATTTCATTCAAAAACATTACGAATTTCACTTTTGTTGCACAAACTTAACTGTCAGTACCATCCACACATCTGGTTCACGGAATTGAAGAATAATGTCTGGCAAGTCCAAATATTGACTTTCCATCAGTATCTCGTGTAACCTCCCTGCACACGAACAACTGCTTCAAGACGCCTCCTCATTCCTTGGATCAATCTCTGGATTTGATTTTGAGGAATCCTGTTCCAATCCTCATGCTAAGCAGCAGTCAATTCATTGAGAGTCTGGACAGGTGGGCCTCTCTGTCGAACACGGCGGCCTAAAATGTCTCATAGATGCGCAATGGGATTGAGTTCTGGACTCATGGCTGGCCATGGAATGGTCTCAACAGCATTCTATTGCAAGAACTGGGTGACAGCACGTGCTCTGTGAGGCCTGGCATTGTCATCCATGAAGATGGGTCTTGTGGCTAGTGGATGATTATCAAAATGAGGGACAACAGCTCTCTCAAGGATCTCCTGTTGATACCGAGGCCCATTAAGGTTACCACGAATGGTGATGAGGTCCATCTTGCAACCCAAGGAAATGCATCCCCATACCATGACTGACCCTCCACCAAAGGGAACCGTCTCCTGGATATTGCGAGGAACCATGGCTGTGTTCCTTTGTCTCCAGACACGTGTACGACCATCCACCATATGCAATGTTCCAGCGAACACGTTGATTACACCAAGCAAGTCGTGCTGCTTTGTGAGCTGGAGACAGTTTTATACGCTTGATGGGTCTTCTGGTCCTATATCCTGCTGCTTTCAGCCGATTCCTCACAGTCCTGTAGGAAATGGCTCTCCCTGGTAACCACTGTTGTTTTAAAGATGTGCTTGAGTCCCATGAACGGCGCCTAACAAGTCTCAACAATGCTCTATCCTCTCTTAGTGTTGTCTTACGGGGTCTGCCAGGTCTTGGACGATCTTTAACATCATTGGTAGCCCTGTGTTTGTTCAACAGTTTTGAAATGATGGAAATATTGCGCCCAAGTTGACATCCAATTTGTCTGAGGGACATTCTTGCATTTGTCATGCCAATAATTTGCCACCTTGTAGCCTCTGAAAATTTACGACGTGCCACGACAATTATGGTACTGGATATTCAATGCAACTTGACAGGAGAGTGTGTGACGTGTAATCATTACAAACTTGATTTCAACACTGACATTTCACGTGCATTGTTCATCGTTGCACGTGCATTGAATATCTCCACGACAGTCATGCTATTCATCAAGATGCCACATGTCAATAAATAATTCAGGAAAATGCTCTGTTTTCTTAATTCACAGAATTATACGTCTATGAATTGGGCGTTGCTTAATTTATTTCCAAATGTATATATTAATGTTCCCATTCACTTTTACATAATGTTAGGCACTAGATAATATCCCTCCGTATTTATTTGTTGTAGAATAAAGTGGAATTATGTTTACAAATGGGCCTATGCCTATTTTATTTTTAATTACACGTGTATTTAGGCCTCTTCCCAAGCTTAGCCTCCCCGCTCTGGTGAATCAAGATACATATTGACCATGTTGATAGACCAGAAATGAAAAAGGGGACACTGTCTAGATAGGAAGTGTGATATGTATTACAGGATGTAAAGACATTGCCACTTTATCGTTTGACGTTTACGATTCATTGAAGAACCCAACAATCTCTTATCGCATAAGATTCAAATGTTTAATCGTTTCTCTGACCCTTTTTGATCCGAATGTTCGCAAGCAACATTGAAGACAGCAGCAATGAAGCTACAATCGACAGCTGAAAGCTATCATTACAACAAGTCCAGACAGGTTGTATCTGATAACCAAGAGCCGCCAACCGATAATAATCCATAATATCCATATAGTAATAGGTGTGAAATACTAAAGTTAAATACCTATATTTTTATACGCCCGTCAATGATGGGTCGTATTATGGTATGGCGTTGTCCGTCCGTACGTCCGTCTGTTGACGTTTTCTTGTCCGGAACATATCTTGCATACAGATGCATATAGGACCATGAAACCTCACATGTAGGAACAACTTGGGATGGTAGTGTGTCGCATACTATTACTAGGTCACTGTGACCTACTTTTAACGGTCTACTGCGCATAACAGTAAATCCTTGTCCGGATCATATCTTGCATACAAATGCATACAGGACCATGAAACCTCACACGTAGGAACAACTTGGGATGGCGGTGTGTCACATACAATTACTAGGCCACTGTGATACAAATAAATCAAATAATTTGTCTATATTCAGAACATCTTGTTTAGCACGCATGCTAATATCTTGGCGTATCGTGTACTTCACCGGTACTCTTGTTTTATACAGAATTCCATATTCGATAATGCTAGGAAGACACTATGCAAAAAATCGTGTGTATGCTAGAAATGATTTTCACGAAGACACTAGCAGTAGTATAATTAGTCCTAATAAAAAGAAAATACGCCTACATTTTCACAGTGAATACCATTGTGTTTCAAACTATTTATATTCCCACCCTGATTCCACACCCTCAGCCTCCCCACCCTCAGCATATACAAACCATATTTAATTTAGTTTATTAAATTTAAAAAAAAAAAACCACACGCCCATCCCCCCACCAGAACCCCCCCCCCCCAAAAAAAAAGCACATAAAAACAACAACTTACAACGCTACCGAAAGAAAGAAAGAAATGTTTTCTTTAACGACGGACTCGACGCATTTTATTTACGGTTATATGGCGTCAGACATATGTTTAAGGACCACACAGATATTGAGAGAGGAAAGAAAGAAATGTTTTCGTTAACGACGCACTCAACGCATTTTATTTTCGGTTATATGGCGTCAGACATATGGTTAAGGACCACACTGATATTGAGAGAGAAAACCCGTTGTCGCCACTTCATGGGCTACTCTTTTCGATTAGCAGCAAGGGATCTTTTATATGTACCATCCCATAGATAGTACATACCACGGCCTTTGATGTACCAGTCCGCTACCGAAAGAGTCAAACCAGTTCGGTTCAATGTTTTAATACGAAAGAAAGAAAGAAATGTTTTATTTAACGACGCACTCAACACATTTTATTTACGGTTATATGGCGTCAAACATATGGTTTAGGACCACACAGATTTTGAGAGGAAACCCGCTGTCGCCACTACATGGGCTACTCTTTCCGATTAGCAGCAAGGGATCTTTTATTTGCTCTTCCCACAGGCAGGATAGCACAAACCATGTCCTTTGATGAACCAGTTATGGATCACTGGTCGGTGCAAGTGGTTTACACCTACCCATTGAGCCTTGCGGAGCACTCTCTCAGGGTTTGGAGTCGGTATCTGGATTAAAAATCCCATGCCTCGACTGGGATCCGAACCCAGTACCTACCAGCCTGTAGACCGATGACCTAACCACGACGCCACCGGGGCCGGTAGGAAACTGCATCAGCGCACGTTTGTGAGGTTGGTGAATAGAAAATGACCGAAAAAAGTTATATGATTTGTTTATAACAGTTTCTTTAATTCACCTGAATTAAATTTGGATCCAGAATTTGATATATTTAGGAGAAATACAGAATTTCAATTTAGGAAGTTTAAGTAGTGTTAATTTCGACCGTGAATTAGGTAATTTTAGCAGCACCGATGAAAGGATTAAAATTAGTTTTGCTAACACAGATACCACAAATTCTGATGACAAAATATTGCAGGCAGAGAACGGGACACAAGTCAGTGGCTATTCGGGCATACAAGGTAATTGTATTAATAAATACACTTATTATTTATCCATTGCAGGTTATCGGGTTATTAAGTTAAACCTGCTCATTTTCTTTCAAATGGTATAAAGGGGCGGGACGTAGCCCAGTGATAAAGCGCTCGGTTGATGCGCGGTCGGTTTAGGTTCGATCCCCGTCGGTGACCCCATTGGGCTATTTTTCGTTCCAGTCAGTGCTCCATGACTGGTGTAACAAAGGCCATGGTATGTACTATCCTGCCTGTGGGATGGTGCATATAAAAGATCCCTTGCTGCTAATCGAAAAGAGTAACCCATGAAGTGGCGATAGCGGGTTTCCTTTATCCTTAACCATATGCCTGACGCCATATAACCGTAAATAAAATGTGTCGAGTGCGTCGTTATATAAAACATTTCCTTCCTTCAAATGGTATAATTTGTATAAAGTCATAAACGGCCATCTGTTCTAAGAGGCCTTTTTGTGTTCTTCCCCTGTAGTTATATTGTGCAAACAGATAACTAATTATGAACATTTAAAGGCGCGTAAACCACTTGCACCGACCAATGATCCATAACAGACATTATATAATGCTAGGGTCAGACTACCAACTTTCACGACAAAGTTGGCCAACTTTTTGCCGTCACGACTTCAACGGTTGTACAGTTGCTAGTCTGAACGCGTTCACACTTCGACGTATACGACTTTTACGATCAGTTAGTGGCTAATCTGAGCGCACCCGTCGTTTTGGAAATTACAATGCAACCATCGAGTTAATCAACTTATCGTGACAGTTGACAGTCTGCCCTAGCATTACTTGCATTGTTTGGATTGTGCAGTCTTATTGCAGGGGATCAGAATATCAACCATCATGACGAAATTGGCAAACTCGATGGTTGCGTTATAATTTTTGCAACTCCGGACTTACGATAAGTGCGCTCAGATTGACAACTAATTGGTCGTAGGTGTAGGTAAGACTGCTCAGACTAGCAAATGGACAGTCGTAGAAGTCAAGAGATCGGCAAGTTAGCCAACTCCATAGTGACAGTTGGCAGTCTGAAGCTAGCAGATTTCTACATAAATTTTCGATCTGATATTGGAATAATAAATAGTAGTATGAATATATTTGGTAATACCAATATAACACATCTAGTGGGGAAGAGGTGGGGGGGGGGGGGGATTGGTTTCTGATGTGTATATATAAAGAGTGGATTTCTGTTCCATTCATTTATTCGACAATACTAATTAGTTTTCATGTTGGGATTATTTATTGACGTAGAAATTTACAAAATCTTTACAACTTCACATATTAAGAATACATAATAAATATCTATGTATTTGAAAGGCAAAAACAATACTTTTTCAAATGAAAACTGTCGATACATTTAGACTGGTCTCCGAAAGCGTTTATCCGACTGACGTCACCATCGACGGAATAGTGGGCTGTTCTCTCGTCATATTTGACGGTGCTCTCAAACATACCACCGCCAGGCTTACTTACAACAGTCAGCTGATAAAGGGAAAATGCGTCTGTCCTGTTACCATAGTGAACTGTTCTGTTGATGACGTCATTTAGACTTTGTTCAAAATGAAGAACATTATTATTGGGCATCATAAGTGTCACATCTATAATACTGGAAATTTCAAGCGGTGCACATTTGTATCTGTAGTCGTACAAGATCTTGTTGAGGTGTAACAAAAGCGAATGTGCAGCCTCTACTGCCGTCGTAGAAGTGTTTGATAATTTCTTCCTGGAGAAACACATACACCAATGCGGCATGATGGACGCATCAAAACACGATCGTTCGTTTGGGATCTCTCTCAATAAACTGATTCCTCTTTCACCCCTGTCTCTCTTTGGGAAGTTACCGGTAAAGTAGAGTATATCTTTTAAAGTTTCATACACATCAAAAGGTGTCGACAGTCGTTTTGAATTAAGTTGAAGGTTTCTAGCTATTTCTTTGTATTTGATTAGAAACCACCGAGGAAAAACAAGAAATAAAAAAGGAAGTCTTTCTTCAAGTTTGCCTATAAACGTATTACGTATTCCGCCGTATCGGTTACCATGGTCACTGTAGTAAATCAAAACAGTGTTTTCAAGTATACCATCGTCCCTCAGTGTGTTCAGAAACCTGAAGTGCGGATCGTCTGCAATTCCGGCATCGTTGACGTAATCGTGAGAAAGTCGGGTAATAAAAGCGAACGCAAAGGTAGCTTTGTGGATATTCTGCACTGCAAAGTCTCGCACGTACTTTAAAACAATATCTGACTCCATTCTGTCACCAACGCAGTGGTGGTTGTGATTCCACACCGATTTGTGCTTCTCCATGGCAACGCTGAACACCCTGTTATAGAAATCAGCGGGAGGCGTGTGGAACCCCGCCTTACAGTATGTAAATATAGCGATTTTTGGGGCGTCCTCCGCGTACAACGTTTTGAAACCATTTTTAGAGAACTCTTTCCAGATGAAGTCATATTTGTCAAAGGGCGTTTTTACCATTGTTTCGTTCCACGGCAGTTCTTCCACGTACTTCCCAGTGGTCATGGGGACAATGTTCACAAACGTATTATCTGCTACTTTCGTGTAGCCAAGCATTTCGACAGAGCTAAGATTTCTGAGGAGAAACTCTCTTGTTCTTGGCATCTGCCGCATTAAGTTTAAGCGTGATACGGAATCAACACCAATCATCATCACGTTTAACTTCTCTTTTGGCTGGTGTCGCTTCATATAACGACGAAACCTCGTGTCACACTGTTTTTCAACCTCAGGTTTTGGAATGACTATAGAATGGAAGTTCGTGTAGATCTTCCCGTCCGACTTGCTGTAACAATACACTCGAATAAATTCGTGTTTCGCTTGCACGTCCGAAGAGAAGGATTTCTCGAACGGACCGTAAGTGAAGTAAAAATCGTTTCCCTTGGGTCCTCTGATGATCGGTTGATACTTGCAATATTTGAAATCTCCTTTGTAATATTCATTTATCACTGTCCAGTTCAGCCTGAGCATCGAGCCTTCCTCGAAAGTTATGGAAGGCTTCCCAACGCAAAGAATTTTTCCACGTCTTCGGATGAGATGCACGATGGATTCGTCAAATGGGTCAACGTCGGGTATTTTGCAAGCAGCTGTGTCCACTAGGAGACCACGAGACTGGTGATCAGGTGTGGACGTCACGTGATTTCTCCTATTGAAGACCACGTGAGTCTGTGACCTCGAAGGGGAAAAGAACTTGATTTCCAAGAGGAATACGAAGATGACGAATATGATCAGAAGAAACGACAGGCGGCTGATCCTCCCACAAAGAAACATTTTCCAACCTGAAATATTAAAGAAAACGTTAGTTCTTTTTGTTTAACGACACCATTAGAGCACATTGGTTTATTAATCATCAGCTATTGGATAGTGCATATACTCTGGAGAGGAAACCCCCCATGTCTCAATTAGTAGGAAGGGATATTTTATATACGAATCAACCCACAGACAGGATAGCACATACCACGGTCTTTGATACACCAGTCGTGGTGAACTGGCTGAAGCGAGAAATATCCCAACGGGTTCACCGACAACGGTCGATCCTAGACCGACAGCTTATCAAAGTTAAAGTTTGTTTTGTTTTAACGACACCACTAGAGCATATTGATCAATTAATCATCGGCTATTGGATATCAAACATTTGGTAATTCTGAAACCCTCTACATTTGTCGTAATGTTGCTTGCGACCATTTCCTCGTGCACTGGTTAGAACGAGAAAACGACAGCGTATCAGGCGAGCACTATCCCACTGGGCTACATCTCTTCCCTGAAATATTAATGCCATTAATGAAACAGCAGTAATAGAGAGATAAAAAAGAGAAAGAAAGAAAAAGTATTAAAACTGTTTTGTATAACTTAGATATATCATTTAAAAAGCAATCATTTTATCAAAGCAAAAATTCGCTAATGAAAAACATAACTATAAATAGTCTAAAGAGGTAAGTCATAAAACATAATATGATAAAATAATGCAAGTAAAAACATATTTTTTGTCTCACGTGAAAAACTCAAGATCAATTTAGACATCTTGTAACGCATTTAATAATATGATAAATTACAATAATTCTTATGAAAGTTAAGGTTTGTTTAACGACACCACTAGAACATTGGATGTCAAGTTATTTTACTGTGGGTGTTTTTTGTTGTTTTTGTTGTTTGTTTGTTTGTTTGGGGGGTTTTGGGGTTTTTTTGGGGGATGTATACTTGTGTGTCTGTGGGGTTTTTTGTGTGATTTTTGCTTGCCTGACTGCCTGCTCGCTCTCTCTCTCTCTCTCTCTCTCTCTCTCTCTCTCTCTCTCTCTCTCTCTCTCTCTCTCTCTCTCTCTCTCTCTCTCTCTCTCTCGCTTGTTTAATTATATGTAGGTGATCAAACTGAGTAATTAAAAAAGAGCCGAATTCATTATTAAAAGGTCCCTGTCATCATCGGGACTCGTATGTGCTCTCCTGTCTGTGGGATGGTGCATATAAAATATATCTTGCAAACACTGGGGGATTGAAATGGAAAGCACGAAGGACGGGGGATATCCAAGGCATAATCCCACAGACATTTTTGAAAACAAGATGTTCTGCATTCTACAAGTAAAATGCATCGTGACAAATACAATTAAATGCACTTTTTATGCTTATAGCTTGTGTATACAAATACTTTTATGCGCTGAATATATAAACATCACGGTCATTTAGCAGACTGCTGGACCAATGAACATTGAAATAATTACTACAATGAGCAACTATACGATCCAACCAAATGATTCGTTACAATTTAAATCGAAAATATTATGGATAATAATAACAAAAATTTATTTTGCAGTGTGTGACTTCGTATTAAAATTTTGAACTGAACTGGTTTGACTCTTTTGGTAGCGTGTTTACGTCAAGTTTATGGTTTTGTTGGCATGCTACCGTAGGACATTTTCCAAATTAGATGAATGAAATGCAATGTCCTGCATTCTGCAAGTAAAATTCATAATGCCGAAAGAATTGAAAAATGTCAATAACACGTGTTTGATCCAGGGTGTGTGTGTGTGTGTGTGTATGTGTATATTATATATATATATATATATATATATATATATATATATATATATATATATATATATATATATATATACTGAAACACAATGAAAACGCAAAAACAACTTTTCATTGCAAATAACGACAAACTATTAATGAATTGATGAATAATGTAATACATTAATGACTGGTATTTATGAGATACATTCACATGGAAACATGGCCAGTTATCATCAGTAATCGAGTTGCATTCGTAATCGGAAAGTTCAACCCCCCCCCCCCCCCCCCCCCCCCCCCCCCATATCAAGGTCAGTATCTGGTGTGTCCACCATTGGTCCGCATGCGTGAAGACGACGGGGAAAGGATTGGCACAAACATCTCAAATAAGCCACAGCAATGTTCCTCCACTCCTCCTGCAACGCCTGTGCAAGCTCAGCGACGTTACGCGGTGGTGGTTGGCGGTGACGTACACGACTTCCTAACTCATCCCACATGTGTTCAATTGGGTTCTGACGTTCAACAAGTCGTCCAATAGTTGATGGATGGACTCTGAAGGTCCTAACAACTTGGCTTTGCGAAGTCCCCCCTTGAACCATGCCCATCGCTCGCTCCCTTTGTTCTTCTCCGAGTCGTGGCATTCTTAATGTGACGAGGAATATGACACCGTTACGCGACTTTTATGTGTCCATATACTGGCATTTCACGTGCATTACATGCAACATGATTGAGCATGTAGTGAACGCATTTCACACCATTTTGTGTGTTTCTGCTATTGTATGTGTAACGAGAACAAAACCAGGATTAAAACCCAGACAATGGCTTCCTTTCATAAATTGTTATTTTAAGTCCAATAAATATATTTTTCATTAAAGTTACAGTGTCTGGTTACCATATAATAATATCATGCACAAATAACTGCACTTTTAAAACATTCGTGTGTGTTCGCTATGAACGGAGAACGTCAAAAGTATACGCTCGATTCGTCGCCTGTGCAATTTCAGTTAACAGGTGCGTTTGTGGATTTGAAATTGTAGGGTTCGTCTCAAAAAATGAAATTAGAATTCTTGCGCTGTACAAAGAACGTTCGGCTGAGGATACGTACTATTCTTTCGTTAAAACAGGTTTTGATCTTGACAACGTACTATCGACAATCGTACCTTCCTATTTAAGAATTAATATTTTATAAAGTGTTAGTAGAACTTTCAAAGTTCAGTTTGTTTTACACATTGATCATATATATATTTTTAATAAAATATACTAAAGTAGAAAATGACCGTTTTCACTTTTTAATTTTACGTGTGGTAAAATCGACAAATTCAAATAAATACTATTTCGTTTCGAAAGGGTAAAGTTAGTTTGTTTTGTTTAACGACATCAGTGTTAGAGCATGTTGATTTAATAATCATCTGTTTTTGGATGTTAAACGTTTGGTAATTTTGACATATAATCTAAGAGAGGAAACGGGCGCATGTGCAGAGGGGTTGGTATTGGGGGTCGAAACCCTTCCCTGACCAAGATAAAAAAAAATTGAAATATATTTTCTGGGGGAACATGGCCCCATATAAACTTCGCTCAACGCAGTCTATAACCCCCAACCCCGCTGAAATCCCTGAACACGCGCCTTGGAATCCCGCTACATTATAAAAATATTGTTTTATTGTTTTTTGTTTTTTTAGCAAGGGATCATTTATATGTACCATCCCACAGACAGGATATCACATACCATATACCAGTCATGGCGCTCTGGCTGGAACAATCCCGCCGATGAGGATCGATCCTAGACCGACCGCGCATTTAAAAACAAACACCACATTTTTAGGTCTAAGTAATGAATAGAAATAACATATAGTCTTCATAAATGTTACGTATATAGAACATACCGCCTTCTTCCTCTACCCCTAGAGCGTTACCTAATTATTAACACCCCCTTACATGTAACGCGTATGCCAACAATCTGATTAAAATTAGCTCTACTGGGTCTAGCGTAAATTCCCAGTTCTACTGGCGTCCCGCTAACTGAAGAAAAACAAGCTGGCCAATGGGTTTGCAGTTGACCTAGATAATGTAGATAAGCCAGCATTGCGAAACTATAGCGATGTGGTGGGCCTTTTATGTACCAAACAGAACTGGATCATCTATTCTAAATGCTTAAATAATAAAAATAGTCCAGACACTGCAGCTTTAATCACAACAAAATATTGAAAAATATCTGTTTTGCGTTTTCATCGTGTGTCAGTATATATATATATATTATTGACCGTCATTGAGGGCAATATCATATTGTATGGACCGAAGAAATTGATATTGACCGAGGCCATATATATATATATATATATATATATATATATATATATATATATATATATATATATATATATATTGATTGGTTTCTGTTAGTGGGCCCATTGGGCTATTTCTAGTTCCAGCCAGTGCACCAAGACTGGTAAATCAAAGGCCATGGTATGTGCTATCCTTTCTATGGGATGGTGCATTAAAAAGATTTCTTGCGACTAATGGAACAAAATATAGCGGGTTTCCTCTCTTAGACTATATCATATGTCAAAATTATCAAATGTTTGACATCCAACAGCCGATGATTAATAAATCAATGTGTTCTAGTGGTATCGTTAAACAGAACAAACTTCGAACTGCTGTACAAGTTGTGTCAAATGTATGAAACACACTGTCAAATTACAAAACATTTTGAACCCAGATCCACCTAGTAACACTACCGAGTAGTAAGTATGCCGAGACACTTATAATCCGTTTTATTTTTATTACGTACCCTCTAATTATTTTCTGGCACAGGGGCAGATCCAGGAATTATGTTTAGGGGCTGAGTGTGTGGGGCATGAATCAACTGAAAATAACATCCCCAAAACGTTTCACATTGTTAAAAGAAAGCCTGACCGCACCCATTAGCTCACAACATTACGTCAACAGTATATAATATATAATTATACCACATGTCTATTCCAGACGCGTGCGTGGGGTGGGGGTTCGGGTCGAACACCTTGCTCAAGCTAAAAAAAAAAAAAAAATCGAAATATTTTCGGGGGAGTATGACTCGGTCGACATTCTCCCTCTCCCCCTGCCATAAACGTTGCATGTCAGTCTACCCCCATCCCCGTTTAACACACGCGCCTGCACCCCACCACCCCCTTCCAAGACGGTTTGGAAATACTAGGAGAGCTTGGAAACACCATCGAGAAAGGTAATAAATGTCAGCTATTGCAACTGCTTCGACGAACTGGCCACGACCAATTTTATGACAAAGTGCATACAAAGTGGAAAGTTTATAGTGTTTTTAGCGTATTGTGTTTGCGTGTGCGTTTATGTATACAACACAAGTTTACAGAAGTTCAGTTTTACTCACGATGCTATTCACAAGTGTTCTTTGTCCCTGAAACACAGTTCACAACTCACATCAACACCCCATGGCTTCCTTCGTTCTACCTGTGCTATAAATAGACTCGCACAGTTCCTGCAAACACGGTTCCGCTACCGTCTGGATTGGCCGGAATTAATATTGCTTGGACAGATATGGTGGAGAAATCTTAGATTCATGCTAGGGCCGTACTTAACATAAAATAAGTTTGGAGGTAGTAGATAAATAAATAATTAAATAAATAAATAAATAAATAAATCGGTGCCTGGTAGTAAAGGGCATACTTGTGTGTAAAATTATTACAAGACTCTTAGCATGGATTAATGGACTTAAAATGCATTACACCTTGTTAGCCGAATAACTGCAGGGGGAGGGGGGTTGGGTTTTGTTTTGTTTGGGGTTGTTTTTTTTTTGTTTTTTTTTTTTTTGGGGGGGGGGGTTATGTTATTGTTGGGGTTTTTTTGGGAGGTTGTTGTTTTTTGGGGGGTAACGACACCACTATAGTCCGTCCCACAGGAACGCCTTTTTTCATATTATGGAATTTACTACAAATTATTTATTTCTGAGATTTGTAAATTGCACACATAAATAGGGTTGTTTTTTTGTTTTTTTTTTGGGGGGGGGGTATTATTTATTTCCAAAAAAACGTTTTACTTACGTCAAACCAACTGAAATTATTTACAAAACAAAGAGTACTGGTGAGGTACATGATACGCCTGTCAGAATATAGACAAATTATTTGATTTATTTCTATCAGAGAGACCCAGTAATTGTATGTGACCCACCACCATCCCAAGTTATTTCTACATGTGAGGTATGCATCTGTATGCAAGATGTATGCAGTAGACGGTCAACAGTAGGTCAGAGTGACCTAGTAATAGTATGCGACACCGCCATCCCAGGTTGTTCCTACATGTGAGGTTTGGTGGCCCTGTATGCATCTGTTAACAGACGGATGTACGGACGGACATATGGACAACTATATACCATAATACGACTCATAGACAGGCGTATAAAAAACGATGTTTATAGAATGATGGGACGGACTATAGATTTATTAATCATCGGCTATTGGATGTCAAACATTTGGCAATTTTGACATTTTGTCTTAAGAGTGGAAACCTGCTGCATTTACATCAGTAGCAAGGAATCTTTTATATGCATCATCTCAGAAAGGAGAGCACATACCACGTCCTTTGATATACCAGTCGTGGTGCACTGGCTGGAACGAGAAATAGCCCAATGGGCCCACCGATGGGGATTGATCCTAGATCGACCGTGCATCAGACAAACGCTTTACCACTGAGCTACGCCCCGCCCCTGAATAGTAAATACAATTATCACCATCACGATCACATGTAAATCATTGATAGCCTTCTCTCAGTTGAAGGTTAATTAATATGATTTAATATAGCTCCACCAGCAGTTTCTAACATTTTATGACATATTATTCACCATGTGCGGAAGAACATATTTCACAATTTCAAATACTCGACAAACAAAAACATTTATATTAAATTTTATTATATTTATTTTATTATAGTTTAAAAAAACAAAAACAAACAGAGATCAGTTCATAAATTACGTAACGCTCCATGAAAAGGGGAGTTCATGGGAAGCGTTACAAAACATTATGGGGGTAGGGTTGGTGGTATATAATTTATAAAATACATTCAAAACAATGTCATTTTTCTTTCATAAAATAAATGCAATTAGTCGTCTAATTGTATTCCATTACCCATGATTTCATCTTGTTGTATATTAATCATGTTTCAACATGAATATAATGTTTATTAATCATGTTCCAACACAATTCTACTGTATATTTATGGTAATCTAAGGGACCTTCCATAAAGTATGTAGGCACAAAATCGTGTGTGTGTGTGTGTGTGTTACACCCCTCCCCTCCTTCCATGTAGACCCTCCTGCTGTGTATGGACATGCATCAATATTACATTCTGACAGGTACATTTAGTTTTTTTTTGTCCTATTCTATATAAATAAACATGAAAATACGACTCTTCAGATGTAATGCCTGAAACAACCTCACCCCATACATGGGCATATGTTCTTTATGGATGACCTCTAATACAATTCAACTGTAAATTAATGATATTGTGATCAAGTCTCAAACATTTCAACGTCCAGTTAAGTTTAATGAATTTTCTAGTAATACTGTATGCTATACAGAGTTCCCTTCTAGTTTTATGGTCCTTGGTGCAAATCTTTATAAGAATCTCCTTTTTGTCCCATCCGGAACATTGTTTGTTAACCATTTTAAAATGTCTAGATATTGTAGACGCCAAAAACTATGTGTGTATGTACATGTACGTATGGATGTGTGTGTATGTACATGTACGTATGGATGTATGTGTATGTATAGAGGTATCAATATCTATATATTGTATGTATGTCGGGTTTGACTAGCACATAAAAAGATATAAATGCATGGGCACAGGTGAGGTGTACTTGCATGTACATCTGCCTATGTACATGTATAATATATGTATATGAATAAGTATATACATGTACAAATACACACAGCATTGGGCCTAGAAATAACTATTCAGTGGCGTAGGAAGGTGAGGGGAGGGCACACATATAAAAATCAATAATATATATATATAAATATAAATATATATAAACCATACTGGATCAAGAAAAGTAGGTGTTTGAATCACTATTTTAGTTTCAAAATTATCTGCAATAGTGTTCCGGATGGGACAAAATAGATTCTCTTATACCTGTCCCAGTTTCAATCAGTTCACATCAAAGAGTTGTTCTTCATTTACACAAAGGACACATTGGAAATGCAATGGCCTTGATGGTGTAGTGGTTAAGTCATTGGACATTAAGCTGAAAGGGTACTGTGTTCGTATACCTGTACCAGCTCCCACCCAGAGCGAGTGTAAGGCCACTACACAGACTTCTCACTCATTAACCACTGACCCACTGTCCTGGACAGACAGCCCAGATAAGTCTGTGCCCAGGACAGCGTGCTTGAACCTTAATTGGATAGAAGAACGAAAATAAGTATAAATGAAATGAAATTAAAAATACACATCATTTTAATTATTTTTTGTCCAACACAATTTTATACAAAAATATATGTTTATTTTCATTCTATCTGCTGCATGTATACATGTGTTGTATCTTTATTTATTAATATTATTAATAATTTATTTGACAAATATACACATCAAAAGAGTCTAGAATTGTCACAATAATTATACAATCAGAACTCAAAGACTAGTTAACCAATCAGAACGCAGCTACGAAAAGGCACTTATTGCATACTCAGTGCAGACAAATAGTATGACGGTGGTGTGATTTAAGTCTTTCATAAATAACAAGTTATAAACTGCAGCTTAGTGAATGCAACAGAAGCAACTAAGACATCAAGCAAGCAGATTTAAGAATCTCAAAGCAAAAAAAATATGTGTACACTTTATCAATTTTTTATCAATAATTAACTGGCTGATGTAAATTAGATTCTAAATTCTAGCTAATATATAAAACTAACGGAAAATATCACTGATCAATGTTGATCGGCATGCAGATGCCTTACAATTAACTAAAACACAAAAATAATTGTGTGCAGCACATTATTGTGATAACATGGAAAACAATCAACTATATGGCTAGCTCTGGGTGTGCAAAAATGGCAGAAACCCAGTTGTTTTCTAACCAAATATCAATTATTACAGGTAAATAGTTCGTCAAATTAAACAATAAAATTTGCCAATTGTTTTTAAAATTTGCAAATTGATGAATTTAGCGAGTGCCAGAGTTAGCTCTGAAATAGTACTGTTCCGACATGTCACAAATGAGCAGTTTACACTCAAATAAAGAAAAGCAATCTATTTAACAACATCTATAAAATTACTATCTGGTCCCAATAAAGAATGGAAGGAATGTGCTGTTGTGTTTACCATCTTCAGAAACCTGAAATTGGTCAAAAAGAACATAAGATTATTAACAACAACAGTATAATCTGATTAAAATTAGCTCTACTGGTCTCAACAGTAGATCTAACAGCATTGCGTGGACTCCCATGTCCAGGTGACATTTCATCTATAAATAACAATTTAAATATTGACCAATTACACTTGGCTTTTATAGCGTTATTCGGGAGCATACAAATTCTAAAAATAAAAACATTTATGCAATAGGTGAACTTGTTGGTCTATTTAAACATTGAAAAAACAAGGAAAAAGTGCAGTAATAAACTCTGGATTGTATACTAGTATAAACAGATTTTATGGCTATACCATCACAGTGGGGGGGTTTTTTTGTCTTGAAACGAATTTTATATATTTTATATTGCAATTAGTTTCCGGCATATTTCGTAATTCACCCGAATCATTTCGTATACCCTCGGCATAATCCCGAATGTTTTCAAATTCTTTTCATATCACTGGCATGATTTTGCAAGTAAGGTTTTAATTGGTCAAAAGAAAGGTCAACTGGGCATGAGCTCCAACAGGCTGCTGTTAGATTCACATGTAATAGTGGAGCTAATTTTAATTAGATTGAACATCAGTAGTACATTGTAACTGACAATCATGTCTTATCAGTATAACCATCACTGTTGTTGTAGTATAACCAGTTAAGCAGGGGTGCAGAAAGTACTCGCCCACTCGCCAAATGCAAATAAAAATTCTGACAGGCGATCCGTCTGTTTCTAACTGACTGTAAACAAAAAATTTCATCGAATCTGCGACTGCATGCCAAAATTCCAAACTCTTCAAATAAACAGTTAAAAAAGATGACAAAATACACAATACATGTTCTGCGACATTCTGAAAACAGAGCCGGTTAAAGGTCAATACTTCTTAGAAATTGCTTATTTACGATGAAAGTATCTTTTGACTAGATGGTTTTGTCAAATACATATATGAATTTTGTAAATCTATATGAAAGAAATGTGAAAAACTTGGTCTTTACCAGAAAATTAATTTTTTTATTGTTTTGTCAATCAAGGTGTGGGGCTTGATTTCGTTTGCCACGTGATGTTGATCACTTACCAAGTGTCCTTAATACCAAGTGTCCTTAATAATGATTTCTTAATTAAATACATATATACATCATTTGAAGTGAAGACAGTGTATTATAATATTGGGTATTATAACATTGTCAAACAATAACATATTGTTATACAGGCTGGCAGACTAGTAGAAATTCTGGCGGGCTAGTAAATTTTAGTTGGTTCTGGCGGGCTAGTGAAATATTTTCCATTTCTACACCCCTGCAGTCAAGTAAACTGTTACAGAAATTATACATAAAATAAAAAAAAGAAGTAATTTTAGAATAGAGAAAATGTTTCAAATCCAGATCTCATAATGATAAAAAAACTGACAGAGAGTGATTAATTGCTCCCCTAACTTAGATTATGGGGAGCCATTAAGATATTATCATATTCATACAAAATGAGAATAATCAATTTTAATAGCTACATGTATTAAAGAATACTGTCCAACCACAATAACTATCATTATATAAATGTGTTAGAATAATCAATACTAACTAATAACTGAAAGAATATTGTCAAATTGTACTAATTTTCGTTTTTGTTTTTTACTAACATAAAAAGCCATCATACCTACTGTATATTAGCCAAATGACACTGATATGTCGTAACAAGCGACAAAGGTTGGCTTCTTGTCCATCAAGGTCAGATTAATGCGGGCATAGTACTGTCCTGGAGGAAACACAGCAGCTCCCACATCAAATGTAGTGCCTTTTCTAAAATCGTAGATGCCCTTTAAAAGAAAACAAAAAGGCATATTAAGTAGCCTGTATAAAGCATAGGTGTTGTAAGAATCCAGCAACTGGGTGGGCCAGTTATATATTAATCTGCCTTCTCACTATTGGTGGGGGTGCAAAGCATAATCTTCAGAGTTTGAAGGGCTAGTGACTTGAATCGTAGGATCATATCACCTCAGTGGGTACATTCTCCGATTGGGTTTTTCCTCCCATCTCAACCAGTGCACCACGACTGGTATATAAAAGGCTGAGGTATGTGCTGTCTTATCTGTGGCAAAATGTATATAAAAGATCCCTTGCTTCTATTAAAAAATGTAGCAGGTTTCCTCTCCATGAATATATATCAGATTTACCAAATGTTTGACAACGAATAGCCAATGATTAATAAATCAATGTGCTCTAATGCCATAGCCATGTCATTAAAGGAGGGGACAATTAAGGCATTTGGCCTGGTATGCATATTCAATGATATAAAATGCACATTATTGATTAATATCAACAAGTATAATCGTATAGTTAATTCATAAAACGGTTAAATGTGACGGCTATTATATATAACGGGTGCAGCCATTTTGTACCATCCCAGTGAACACGCCCTCTGACGAGCTGTTGGTTACGTAATACCTAACGTGTCACGTCAGGAATTAGTCTTCGAACTGAAGAAACAAAACGTATTTGATTTTTGCGAATACATCGCAATGTTCTGTAATAATAGCCATCCCAGTAAGCCAGCAACAATTTAATTATATACTATTTTTCAATACAAAATAAACCACCATTGTCAGTGTTGAAATAACTGTATTATGTTTGGTACATAAATTAATCCATGTACTGAAATAATAATCGGAGTGTTTACTTGGTTAATTGGTCTTTTATTTCCGTGGCCTGTACCTGTGGTTCCTGATTGGCAGTTGTATATTTAGACGGTCCCCAGACACTGTGTCTAGACATACTAAAAAGGCGTGCCTCTTTTATTAAGATCACATGGTATTGTGTGGTAACCGTAAGAATACCCCTTCAATCATAATGGGCATTATCAGCTGCCCTGCTTTATTACTGTAAGTAATTCTGTAAAACCCTTGATTAAGTAGACTTTCCCATCTAAACTCACAAAACTGACCAATTACGTCGTCCCAAAGAAAAGAAAAGTATCACTTGGGTATCGTGAGTGGTCGTTTTTGCTCGAACGTACCCTACCAATAAGTCTAATAATATGCATTTTTTCTTTGGATTTTTTCAAAAAGAAAAATACTATAACTCCATTTCGTTCTATTGATGCAAATTGAAATATATTTAGTTAAATAGTTTATTATACTATCAAGTCATTTATGTTGTTTTACAAGTCACGAAGCGCCTTGTCGTAAATTAGAGCATTTGTTTACACTGTACATAGCTGTAGATGGATGGAGCTGACGTCACTTCGCCCCAAGCTATACCACTAGTCGTCACAAAAACGAAATAAAATGGCTGCCCCCAGTTAGCAGGAATAATCATGTTTTTTTTATTAACTCTAAAATTAAGCGTTTTTCATTTGTTAAAGTGTCAGTATGTGTTGGTGGTCCGGGTATGCATCTTTCCAACACATAAGGCTCTTTTTTGAGTTGACCCTACCTTTAAACAAAACAAATGTTAATCGTTTAACCTTTCCTGGTGAAGACCGAACAGTCAAGGCTCAACTTTTAAGTCAACACGGGTCTGTGATTTTTCTTTCTTTTACATGTTTAAGAGGCAGAGCTAGCTCTGAGTAATCAGAATATTTCGCAAAAGTATTGCAAAAATGCAAAACCTATAGCTATTTTCTGACAAAATATAAATTATTAATATTATACACATTTTTTTCTCCAAATTAAAATAAAATTCACTAATTGTTCCTAAAATTCATATTTGGCGAGTGGCAAAGCTAGCCTTGAGAGATGGTTATGACATTGTGTACATATGGCTGTTACTGTGTTCATTTGAAGAGTACATTTCAAAAATGTGATGTATTCATTTACAGTAAGTCATCTTGAGAAAAACATGATTTTACTGCAACATGACAGTGTTTATCATACAAAACACAGTTTTAGGATCCTGTGGGCATAGATAGTATTTTGAGATAAACTATTGTCATACATATATATATATATATATATATATATATATATACACATATACATATATATATCTATATACATATATATATACATATATATACATCGCTGAGATGTACTAACATCAGTATACACTGTGTATCTTCACTGTTATAACTCCAATATTATGTATATATATATCATGTTTAAACAATTTTGGAATTAATTCTTCAAAAATTATTATTTTTCAAATGATTTCATTTATCTAAACATTTCCGTAAGCTAGTATATAGCACAATACAAATAAATCATACTTGCCTTTGGAAAAGGACACCTGCATGGTATCTTAGCCGCTACAAATGGTGGCGGGCATACTGGTGGATTAATCATAGAACAAATGTCATCATAATTGCACGAACCAATGTTAGCAATACAAGGAAGAGTAAGGTTGCCAACAGATGTCGCCCTAATCAAAGTGACATTAGCCTGCAGATTAAAAAAACAAAAAAACATAGAACATAATGGATGTTACACATGTCATTTTACAGGTATAAAATATACAACACATTACATACTGTAGATCCTGAAATTAATGCCATCAGAGTGTATACTACCAAATCAAATCACACAGAAAGAAAGAAAGAAATGTTTTATTTAACGAAGCAATCAACACATTTTTATTTACGGTTATATGGCATCAGACATATGGTTAAGGACCACACAGATTCTAAGAGGAAACCCGCTGTCGCCACTACATGGGCTACACTTCCGATTGGCAGCAAGGGATCTTTTATTTGTGCTTCCCACAGGCAGGATAGCACAAACCATGGCCTTTGTTGAACCAGTTATGGATCACTGGTCGGTGCAAGTGGTTTACACCTACCCATTGAGCCTTGCAGAGCACTCACTCAGGGTTTGGAGTCAGTATCTGGATTAAAAATCCCATGCCTCGACTGGGATCCGAACCCAGTACCTACCAGCCTATAGACCGATGGCCTGCCATGCAAAATCACACAATGACAATAGTATGTGGCTAAAACTCCTACCTGCAGTGTATCAGTCGACATAAACACCATGGATATAAATACCACCACCCCTCACCCGTATAGTGAATCAGAAAAAATTGGGGGTCAAGCTGCTCATTTTTGAGATAACGGTAGCATCTATGACGAACCTAGTTCCGCACAAAATTCGAGTACTTTGTTTTACACGTACCCCATACATGTTTCAAGCACAAGGCTACTTGACACAGTGGTACTAGATGAAATAAAAGTACATACATTTTTTTACTATTGTTTTTTATAACCAACACACTGACATTTATCACCAATCACAGCACCTGTGGTGTTCACTTCTCTATCAAAAGTTGGATGCACCTCGAACTCTGACCCAGCTGGAAGTTATTTTGTTTAGTACTACCATCATAATATTAATGCGAAAAATGCAAGTTTGTGTTGTTCACATTAATAATATGACACATTTATTTCTCTGTTTTGTCTGTGTGTCCCACTTTATCAAAACAAAACAAACAAAGATTAAACTTCTAATATATTTATAAAAAACAACTGGCAAAAGCCGACACAATCCATTATGCCTAAATGGGTTTTAGCATGCTAATCCTGAAGTCGACCCTTTCTTTATTTTTACTATTCAAGTTCGCTGCAACTTTGATGGGACACCAATGGGTGAATTGTTCTTCTTTCATTATGATTTTGAAATAGCAGTCCATTAAATCCATTGGTCGCCCACTTAAGAAGATACATTTGTAATGGTACATGTATGTTAACATTTAGCCAGATTTAGGTATCTATACACGTTACAAAAATGATTTCTGCAAAAATATGCTTTGAGCTGATCTCACCAAAAACACTAGGGACTAAAACAGGTTATTTGATGGGTACAGCAGACTGACATGTTAGTCAGTTGATCTCATTGAAAACGTTTGTTAACTCGGATTTAACCGAAAAGTACACAGACGTGATTTGCTAGGAAAGTAATATTTCAAACTGAGGTCACTCACATTAATTTAATGTTGCATTTTAGTTTGCCCACCATCACTCACATTAATTTAGGGACGCATTAATTTCAGGATCTACAGTATATATGTATACCGTATCATGTACTGTAGGCTATGTATTAAAATCTACAACACATCAAACATTTAAATTTAAAAGACGTTTAAATTTAATTTAAAATACAACACATACATTAATGTATGGAACATTTTCTTTTGTGTTAAGGTTGATGACACTTTTGACAGTCACTTTTTGCACCCTTGTTTTGGCTTGTTTCCGTAAAAAGAAAAATAATCTAGAATTCAAACAAGTTGTAAGATAAATAGTATTATAACAAAAGTGAATGTAATATTCTATTTCTTAAATACATAAATTTGTATTCTCAAAAAATCAGGTTTAAATTAAATTTAAACGTCTTTTCCAACTAAAACTATTTAAGGCCCTAGCTCTTATAGTTAGTTTATATGCATCACAGACACATCAATTTCAGGTCAACTTATATATCACAGTGCAATCAATTTCAATTGTGCTTTTTTGTTGCATGGTAAGGCAGTGGTGACCTAATCTTCACCTACCAGTCACATGTTCTTTACTTGTTATTGATTGTATACATGTGTGTTATTAGTATACATGTATGTGTTGTCATAAATAACGAACGACGTACTCACCAATGCATGTATAATACTAAAAATAACTCACAGCTAACTTGGAAGTGAGAGTCATGTCATTCTCCACGTAGAATGAGACAGTCAGCGGCCCTGGGAACACCAGAGGGTTCGGCTCAAAATCCAGGCTTTTCACCACTGCTGTGCCTTGTGGGTGTCCTGGACATGGGTTATAAGTAAACCCCAACATCCTTGTCGCTTTCGGGGTCTGCTTCTGCATTAGTGAAAGAAACAATGTTTGTGGGGGGGGGGGGTTTAATAGTAATACTACGTGGACAAGAATATCAAGAAATATATTAAAGGGACATACCCTAGTTTTTAAACACTAATGCATATTTTTTACTATTATAACCGTTTTTGATAACTTAAATCATACTTTACTTCGATTTTATTGTTTGGATGATCAATTCCGTACATTCAAAATGTTATTGGTCATCCTGGTGTTTTTAATATCACAAATCCATTTCTCATATTTTTAAAAACACATGTGCGTCTGAGAAGTAACACTTCTGGAGTCGAGTTTTAGTCTATTTTTAGAGGGTATTTCACCATTTCAAAGTCACAGACTCATGTTTCACTCTATTGTAACTTTATCCAAATGTGTTATAGGTTCGTAGATTAACTAAACTTAGTGTTAATTTTCATGGATTTTTATTTAACTGTATCAGGTTTCTTCTTTGTCAACAGCATATCCTGTTCAATGCAGTTTAATTTTGAGCAATCAAAAATACAGTCCATGTACTTGAATAAAACAAAACATTTATTTGGACAAGTGAAAATATTGCTGGACAAGTAGATTTCTTGATGTAATTGTCTAGTGGAAAAATTAAATTTTTTACTTATTTCTATCACTGCATGAGTAAGCCTACACTTAAAATTATTATTATACTAATTGTACATGTACGATGTAAGTGGCATCAGATTCAGATTTGTTTTTAAAGTACTTGTGTAGTGTAGTGTTGGGCTATTGAACTATTTCCATTTTTGCACTCCTGCGTACATGTACATGTACCTGTTGAAAGTATACCAGGTGCATGTACATATTGTTAGGGTTACTAAGATTGTGGTTTCTTCTAAACACCAATAGAATGGGGATAAACAGCAGATATCTTTCCCAGTAATTTTATTTTTTTAATTATTAATTTTTTATCTGTTGGGGATACAGGGGAGAACTTTTCATCTTCACAATACATGGCTTTAAAACACAAAATCTTGAGTAGGGCTTTTTCAAGTTGGTGGGCAGGAACTCTCACAGGGCTTCTAGAATTTTTTAACATCCACTAGCCATGGGATCAGTCATTTAAAAAATTTACTAGCAAGGATTAAAAATTCACTAGCCCTACTTTACTTTAAATTAATACAATTTTACTAAATAATAGTAATAATCAGATATGTCACCTAAAGAGGGAGATGGAGCTTAAATATATTAACATTGCCAATGTTTCAGGGTGGTGGTGGGGTTAGGATATTCATATTTACAAAATAAGACTTAACTGCAACATTTCACAAATTGTTTTTCACTAGCTGTCGGGCATGGCAGTAGTAGTTATTTACTAATACTAGCCAAACATTGAATATCCCTAGCCATGGGAGTGGGGCTACCACAATCTAGAAGCCCTGCACTCACATGACCAATTTTAAAAAAATTATTATTACTACATCATAGATCATGTATTTTATTTATTTTTAATATAATTGTTTCATTATTTATTATGTGGACATATAAAAGGTCAGGTATTTTCAGGGTTCGACAAATCTACTAGCCCCCAGTTCTGGCTAGTGAAGTTTTGGTCTGGGCTAGTGGAAATTATCAACTGTATTAAGTACTTACTACAACACACAGAGGAATGTAGGACAATTGCTCACCGGACAATACCTCACCGGACAATTGCTCACCGGACAATTGCTCACCAATAAAGTGAGAAATAGGACAATTGCTCACCTTTATTATTATTACTGTTTACTTTCCTTTTTCATGATCACCCTAATGTCGTGGTCACCTTTGATATGTTTTCTTTTGTTAATAAAACATATAATTTCTAAAGGCACAACTTCGAAGCTGTGTTAATAACACAATTCACTTAATTAATGTTATTGTTGGTTTAGGTAGATCAAACCTTTCAAAGTGTGTGTTGTTTTTAGTAATTAGTTACTTTGTAGCTGTGAATCATGGAACATTGGATTCCAGAGGCTGGTTGGCCATCAGCACCCTTCTGTGTGGACAGCTATCGGCGGTCTACGCAAAGACTGGTCTCCACCCTCATCCTCCAACATCAGCGAGGTGAACCACCTAGGAAGAGGGTGAAGAGGTCCACTCAGCAGATGCAAAGCAGACTGCAGAATTTGTGTCTGGAGTTTGCTGATGGAAATAGGAGACTGGGAGATTTCCTTCAGAACATCTCGCACAATATTCGATTGTGCTGAACATTTCTATACTGAACTGATGTGCTGAATTTGTTTAAAATATAGTTGTTTTATAATTGGTTTTGTTATTTTATTAAAATGTGTTTAACTGACATTTCTATACTGAACTGATGTGCTGAACTTGTTTAAAATATAGTTGTTTTATAATTAGTTTTGTTATTTTATTAAAATGTGTTTAACTGACATTTCTATGCTGAACTGATGTGCTGAACTGGAATAAAATATAGTTAGTTTAGAATTAATTTTGTTATTTTATTGTGTTTAACTGATATTTCTATACACCCACTGATACTGGAAATGAAATTTTTATTTAAATTTTTTTTAAAATTAAAATGAAAAATAAAGGTGAGCAATTGTCCTATTTCTCACTTTATTGGTGAGCAAATGTCCGGTGAGGTATTGTCCGGTGAGCAATTGTCCGTACTCCCACACAGGGCACTAGACAAAATGTCTGTGAGGGCTAGTGACTTTCTCAAACACTGTATTTTGTAATTAATCACTGTAGTTCCTTATAATAAGCACTGCACTGTGTATGCCAAGGTAACGAAGGTTTATTTTAATGAACAAAAACCACCCAAGTCCACTAGTTCACCAGGGTTTGTTTTGGGTGGGGTTTTGTCAATTCATCAAGATTAACTTGCACTTGCATTCGAGGTTAATCTTGATGAACTAGGTTTTTGTTTGTTTGTTGTTTAGGCGTTTCGAATATTGATGAATGTATACTATAGCCCTCCCATCCTACACAAATTATTTCTTGTAAATAATTTCAGTTTTGACGTAAGAAGAAAAGTAAGTGTTTTGGAAATAACAAACAAACACAATTTTTGTGTCCAATTTAGAAAACAATCGGCTAAGAAATAAATAACCTGTAGTAAATTCTATAGCATGAAAAAAGGCGTTCCCTATGGGTTCCACTATGGTTGGACTATAGATCATAGATGCGTCTACACTTGAATCACCTAACCACCTAGCCATTTATAGCAGACAATGCATTGGGGGCAACCGAGCATGTACGTCCATAGTTACAGCTTTAAGTGTCGAATGTTTGCAACTAACACTGACTACCAAGTACCGGACGGCTAGCTCATAGTCATTTGAACTCACCGCATTCATTCTTTCGATGAAGTCAAGAATTTCATTTCTACTTTCTTTCATCTCAAAATTAAAAACATTTTGAATACTTTTAGCCGATAGCTGACTTGAAAAGATGCAGAGCGTTAACAAAACAAGAACGAGGAATTCCATGTTCTTTCTATGTATTTAGCCCGTTATCAAAGAACAAGAAGAATCACGAGAAATTTGTCACGAGAACATTAGTCTCGGTCAGCATTTTCTATTGTGATTGCTAATTGCATTGGCTCTGTACGGTCTGTAAAACGAGAATATATATTATTGTGATAATTCCTCCTTTTATTATGGCTGCCCCTGGTACATGTACAAGATCGAAGATATGTTTATCCTGTATCTATCTGATTCTGGCATCCCTGGCCTCATAGACGTCGGACGCGGGGATGGGGGTGTTACACGCGTTACATATTAATATTATTGACAGATTTTCAATCAAATGTGGGAGTTAAACAAGTCCACTGCTCTTCAGACACGTGTAATAGGCTATATGTGCATGTATATATATATATATATACTCTTCAAAAGAAGAAACGCAAAACCACATTGTCGTAACATTTGGAGAATTGATTTAATTATTGAATGGTGAGTCCGATAATTACCAAATGTTGCAGGATTGTTCACAATTCACTCTAGTCCATTGTGAGTAAGTGATAGGACACACCACCAAGGTCAAGGTCATCTGGAGTCAATACCGGGTGTGGCCTCCGCGTGTGTTGACAACTGCCTGGCACCGCCTGCCCATTGAAGCAACCAGAGTACGGATGACGTCCCGGGGGATGGTGGCCCACTCGGCCTGCAAGGCTGCTGCCAGCTCGGGCAGGGTCTGGGGCTGTGGTTGTCGCTGTCGGAGGCGTCGGTCCAACTCGTCCCATAGATGCTCAATTGGGTTCAAATCCGGTGATATCGATGGCCAAGGAAGGACATTAATGTTGTTGTTCTGTAGGAAAGCCGTTGTGAGACGTGCTGTGTGAGGCCTGGCGTTGTCATGTTGGAACACTGCGTTGGCGTTGGCCATAACTGGAACGATGTGTGGCCGGAGGATCTGGTCAATGTAGCCCTGTGCATTCAGGTTGCCCTGCACGTGGACCAGGTCAGTTCTGCCAGTGTGTGAGATGGCTGCCCACACCATGACACTACCCCCGCCGAATCTGTCCACTTCCTGCACGCAGTTTGCCGCATAACGTTCACCACGACGCCTATACACGCGACATCTTCCACTATGACGTCGGAGCAGAAATCGGGACTCGTCACTGAACCACACCTGTCTCCATCGCAGTTGAGGCCATTGTCGATGAATCTGGCACCACTGCAGTCGGAGTCGACGGTGTTGTGGTGTTAAGATGACACCTCGAACTGGACGTCTGGCACGAATTCCTACCTCACGTAGGCGGTTCCGTACGGTCTGGTCGGATATCCTGCGCAAACCTGGTATTGCTGCGGCTGTGGAGGTGGCAGTAGTCAATCGTTCCCGAAGGTGGCGTACCCGGATGTAGCGGTCCTGCCCGGGGGTAGTGACCCGTGGTCGACCGGATCTAGGGAGGTCACGTGTTGATCCATGTTGCTGGTAACGGTCCCACAGTCTGGAGATGGTGCTTGGGGACACATGGAATGCCCTGGCAACGGCCGTTCTGGATTCGCCTGCGTCTAGTCGGCCGATGGCATTGTTTCTCTGCGGTTCACTGAGACGTGGCATGTCCTGGATTGTCAACTGTCGGCCAGATACAGAGGCCAGGCAAGCGAACACCCTGCACTTTTATACTGTCGGTGTTCATGTTGCACGTGCAGACAACGCACGTGCAGTGGTGACATGGTTTGCACGTGGCTGCGTTTTTGCGAATATTCACATTTTGGAACTTTATTGTACAGTAGCTGCGTTTTATCGAATGTAACCGTGGGAATGTGTTTGGGACATGCAATGACCTTATATTCACAAAGCATGAACCGGTAGGAAACATCAAATCGGAGTTATAACCCATTTGTACCCTTTTGCGTTTCTTTTTTTGAAGAGTATATATACATGTGCATATGCATACATACATACGTACGTACATACATACATATATACATGCATGCATGCATACATATATACCTACTTAAAAACAATCAATGAATGAATATACATACATACATACATACATACATACATACATATAAATGATAAAAGAAAACAAGTGTACAGTATTTGAAATTAATTATAAGAAATAATCTCCTCTTCTACATGTTTCATCTTATTTTCAGAAAGGAACTGCTAAATATGACGTCATATTTAGCAGTTATTTAGCAGTTCCTTTCTGAAGATAAGATGAAACATATGTAAAAGGAGATTATTTCTTATAATTATGTGTGTGTGTGTGTGTGTGTGTATGTGTGTGTGTGTGTGTGTGTGTGTGTAAAGATAGAATTTCACAACGTTTTTACTGTATCTTTAAAACGTTGTGAAATTCTATCTTTTTATATATTCATCCGATACACTTCATTCTAATAACTTTTATACATACACACACACACACACACACACACACACACACACATTCGAACCTGTATATAACGGCCACTCAAGGGACCTGGCAATAGTGGCCGTTAGAGACAGGTGGCTGTTATATACAGGTAAAGGAAAACACATATAAAATAGTTTACTTTAAAAAAGACTACTTAAACTTGAATGCATAAAGTATCAACATTCGTAATACATTTTTTACCACATATAAATGTTATTCAAGGCATAAATTTAATACGTTTTGTTGAAACTCACTCTGTTATTCACCTTTTCAAAAAGTAATTTATCTTTTATTGCTTTCCACTGCATTCTGTTATTTGTTAAATCAGTCCACGAGACTCAAAACGTTTCAGGTTCAGGTAAGAAATCATTACACAACAAAAGGGCCAGGTTACTAATGTGTAATGGCTCAAGAAACATCGTGGCATACCGTTGGAACTGTTTGTCTGACCAGCAGCAATCACACACCTTGGAATACACTACCTGTCAGTGTTGATAAGTTGAATACATATGTACGTTCAAAGGTCGGCATCTGTGCCCATGACAGGCGTGCGCTACAACAGCTTTCTCTGAATATGCACGTAAAACCCTATGTCCTGAGCTTAAGTCCAATGCAAGCCTTTCTTCAACTAATAACAAGTCGCCGTATTCAGATACAAGATGCAATACAACAAATGATGCACTTTAGCACGTACAGTAACTTTATATTGTGACTAGGACAGGTCAATACATATATACTACTCAAAAGAATTTAAGGGTCAGACGATATTTTCGACATTATTTTCTGAATGTCAATTATATTAGCTAGACCATAATGTCACGCATGGTATTGTTCCATTTTGACGAAAGTGGGTTTAAGCAACCCATAAATGAATTAAAATCCACTGTCATTGACACTGTCGACTAGTTCTAATGGCGAAAACATGCTTACATTTGCACGTAAATTAGGGCGAAAGCGAAAGGTCTGCTAAGTGCCCATAACTTGCTTTTTCACAAAGCGCTTCATTTGCACGCTTTGCACGTGTATTCCATGTTCCCAATGCTGAATTTCTGTATAATTGGAGCTTGCGTTCGTGTACGGTGCACACTCCAAATTCGACAATGGTACGACTTCAACTGACTATCGAAGATCGAGGAAGGGCTATTGCTTGGCTTCAGGATGGCAATACGCAAAGAAATGTTGCTCTGAGACTTGGTGTCAGTCAGAGTGTCGTTGGGCGACTGTAGCAACGGTACCAAGCAACGAATTCTGTTCGAAATCGTCCACGCTCGGGAAGACCCCGAAGCACTACAAATAGAGAGGACCGCTACATCACCAATATGGCTCTACGTCAACGCACAACCACTGCACGCCGATTACGTGACAATCTGCGGACTGCGACTGGAACTCGAGTGTCTGATCAAACCATACGCAATCGTCTGAGAGCCAATAATCTACGCTGCCGTCGCCAGGCTGTTCGACCACCACTCCTACCACGTCACAGAACGGCCAGACGTCACTGGTGCACGCTTCATCTGCGGTGGCAATGTGTTCAGTGGGGTCGAGTGATGTTCACTGATGAGTCCAGCTTTAGTCTCCAGTTCAACGACGGTCGGGTTCGTGTCTACAGACGTCCTGGGGAGCGCTTCGCTGACGTTAACGTTAGACAACGTCACCGGTTCGGTGGTGGCAGCGTCATGGTGTGGGGCGGCATCTCTATCCACCACAGGACCCCCCTCTATGTGGTGGATGGCAATCTGAATGGAATCCGCTATCTGAATGAGATTATCCGGCCGTTGGTTCTCCCAGGTCTTCAGCAGATTGGCGGCGGGGCAGTTCTGCAGGATGACAATGCCAGACTCCACCGCACCAGGGTGGTAACGGACTTTCTCAGACAACAAGGTATCGCCAGGATGGATTGGCCAGCATATTCGCCTGACTTGGCCCCAATAGAGTACGCCTGGGACGAATTAGGCAGGAGAGTTCGGGATAACCATGCCCCTCCGGCCAACCTTCATGATCTGGGTCAACTTCTTATGGCAGAGTGGCAGGCCATTCCCCAAGAGTTCTTCAGACGTCTGATCAACGGCATGAGGCAACGATGTGTCGAGTGTATTCGCGCCAGGGGTGGATTCACACACTATTAAACGAATGTTCTAATGTGTAAAATCCATGTTTGACAACCTTCAACTTTGACAGCATGTCATGTGACTTTCTTGTATACAGTGACGTTTATTTGTGGGTTTTTGTAAATATGGAACAATAAATAAAAAAAATTGTGTAGTTTACAACATCAATCTAATACACTCTGAAACTTATTTGGTTATACATTTTTGACCCTTAAATTCTTTTGAGTAGTATATATATATATTGTGACCGTTATGGCAACACAGTAGTGGTCGTTGTAATTTAGTGGCCGTTATAACAGGTTCAACTATTCATTTTAGTCAACATTGAACATGTGGCTGTTTTATACAGGGAAAAAAATAAAGAAGGAAATGCATTGGGCGGGGTTTATGGTGACTGCTATATACAGGTGGCCGTTAGACCATATATATATATATATATATATATATATATATATATATATATATATATATATATTCGGCCGAGCAGGCAATTCTTTTTATTTTTGGCTTGTAACTTTTTTTTCTTTCTTTTTTTAAATTCTATTAACTTTTTTACTAATGGCTATTTTCAAAATTCTGCCCATTTTTAACTCTACCCCTACCCCCCCCCCCCCCCCAACCCCCCACCCCCACCCCACCCCCCTGTGTCCCGGACCCAGTCACTGGCAAAGTCAGAGATTGTGCCCGTGAGAGGCGTGCTTGAACCTTAATTGGATATAGGCACGTTAATATGTTATCCAATCCAATTCTCCTAAATGTTTCAGCTTCTTGGCTTAACGGTGTTCACCGTACCGAGTGGTACGTACCTTATAGCCCAGTGGTCGGTCTAGGCCCTCGATCCCCGTCGGTGAGCCCACTAGGCTATTTCTCATTCCAGCCAATGCACCACGATTGGTATATCAAATAATGTGATATGTGCTATCCTGTCCGTGGGATGGTGCATATAAAAAATGCCTTGCTACTAATAGAAAAATGTTGACGGTTTCCTCTCTAACATTATATCTTAAAATTACAAAATGTTTGACATTCAATAGCCGATGATAAATAAATCAATGTTCTCAAGTGGTGTCGTTAAACAAAATATTTAACTTTTACCTTTATCTGGCCACTTCGGAGAATATTTAGTCGTTATTTCTGGCATTAATAAGAGGTATTATATCGACCTTGGTGGTGTAGTGGTTAAGCCAACATTGAACTTAAAGGCATACTGTCACGGATTTAAGGACCTTATTTCTCTTAAAATGGATAATTAATAAAAATTACATTCATTGCTGAAAACCAAATCTAGCTATCGCATCACCTTAACTGAACCATGATGGAGTGAAATCCATGTCAACCCTCTCGACAATTTTAGTTTTTGAATTATGGACCATTGCCATAATTCAATTATTTTTACAAAATGTCATTAATGAATGGAGTATGGTGGTTATGAAGATGGTTGAATGAAGTACATTTAGGGACAAATCAAATTATTTTTGTTCAGGTAATACTTTGTTAGACCATTAAATAGGTCAGTGGTCTGTGACAATATGCCTTTAAGGCTAGTAGGTATACTGCATGGGTTTGCCTCCAGGTATCGGCTTCCACACAGAGTTAGTTTAAACACCTGATGGGTAGGTGTAAGGTCACTACGCCGACTTCCCTCTCACTAACCAGTAACCGACTGTCCTGGACAGACAGTTCAGGTAGCTGAGGTGTGCCCAGGACAGCGTGCTTAAACCTTACTTGGACATAAACACGGAAGTAACTAATTATAAATAAAATTAAATAAGATGATTTTGCTCTATCTGTAATCACCCAAACTACTTTACTCAATCTCCTACCTGCGGTCATTATAGTGCCTTGGGTCAGACCAGTTCAAATTTTATTTTATTTTATTGGGGGTCTATGATTTGTGTTACGAAGCGGCAGGGAAATATAAAAGATGGGGTGGAATGAGATGTGATAGGGAAGGATGTACACCCCCCCCCCCCCCCCCCCGGCTACGCCAGTGAGAGGACAAGAATGAAAGATGGGTTGAGGGAAATGTAAATGTACAGAGACTGCACCCGTGGAGCAAGCGGAGTCTGATCTAATATGGGTGATCGACATCTCTAAATATACTAAAAGGCAAAAGTTATTGTGACACACAAAAGACATGGAAAGAGAAATGTCCGAAGGTATGAAAACGAGCAATAGTCCATGAAAAGGGCGCACCTTCCATATGCATATGAGCCACATCACTAGAGAGGGTCCAGAGCGAAGTTCACACAGTCAGTAGCGAGTGTGTTCACCTTGATCATTGATACCAATCTAATTAAAATTAGCTCCACTATTACATGTGGATCTAAAGACAGCCAGTTGGAGCTCATGTCCACCAATCAAAACCTTATTTGCAGAATCCTGCCAGTGATTTAAAACTAACAACACTGCGTAGTCCCCAATGTCCAGGTAACATTTCGTCTGTAAATAATAATTTAAATATTGACCAATCACACTTCGCCTTTTATAACGTTATTTGGGAGCATACAAATTCTAAAAATATCGGGCGAGTCTATTTTAGTGGCCGCAGTACAGCGAACCATACCAATACGTACGGGGTGGGTTATCAGTCTTCAATTTTACATTAAAAATTATTTATTTATTTATAAAATTAAACAAAACTAAATCAGTCTTCAGTTTTACATTAAAAATTATTTATTTTATAAAATAAAACATGTTTTAAGGCATTCGTAATTCACACGAAACATGTCGTATACCCTCAGGATAATTCGGAATGTTTTCAAATTATTTTTAAATCACTGGCAGGATTCTGCAAGTAAGGTTTTGATTGGTGGACATGAGCTCCAACTGGCTGTCTTTAGATCCACATGTAATAGTGGAGCTAATTTTAATTAGATTGCATTGATACAGGCCTGGCGCACTGAAGTACGGGATGTGAGGGTTGCTGGCTGGAATCTGTTTCGCAGATGCGTGGATCGGATCCATGTGTCTTGGCGAGGGGTTGTCACGGGTGGTCGGCCGCTACGGGGACGGTCCGTGCCCTGGTTGTTTTGTCGATATCGTTGCCATAAGTGCCATAATATTATGGTGTTTCTGTGGACGTTGAATTGATGTGCGACGTCACGCTGCGAAGTCTCAGATGACTCGCCATCTGTCATTTTCACTGAGGCGTGGCATGACGAAATTGCATCAAACAGTTCACTAATGGTCTTTTTCTGACTTCTGGACTTCTGAAGGCTGTACAGAATGGCAATGATTTGCGACTGAATGTCTGGCCTTTTATGGTGAACACTGGACAGGGACAGGATTTCTCCCGAATATTCCATGTTTCGCTGCAACAACTGCTTGGTTGCATTTCTTCGATCTGTTTAATGCACGTTTCGTCGCGTGAGAATTAAAAGGTCGTAAGTGGCAGATACGGCCTAAAACGTGACATATTGTCACAAAAAATCGTAGCTGTGTCCCTAATAGCATCGCTTATACAGAATAATTTAAATCGTCGTAAGTGAATCACAGATACCAATTTGCACAAAAATAGACGTAACTGACACATACGACTTTCCTCCGATTTGCTTTCTGTCCATTATGTGAACACGACTGGTCGTATGTGGTAGATACACCCTTTTTAAATAAATATATATATATATATATATATATATATATATATATATATATATATATATATATATATATATATATATCCATATATACAAAGTTTCCAACATATACTTTGTATCTGTAGATGTTTTCAAATTATTTTTAAATCACTGACAGGATTCTGCAAGTAAGGTTTTGATTGGTGGACATGAGCTCCAACTGGCTGGTGGACATGAGATCCACATGTAATAGTGGAGCTAATTTTAATTAGATTGAATTTTAATTCATAATAATGTTGTATATGGCATATACGACCAAAGTGCAAGCATAATTACACTGATTTTGTATGTATTTAATTATATGTTACGGTAATCGAGTTCCGTCTTTCAGCTGCCTTTGAATATCTACATGATTGCCTTACATGTAGGCATTATGGATTAACAATATTGCACATACAAATGCAACTGTAAGTTATCCAGGACAAAGTCCAGTAACAAACGACGGTGTAATCAGACGTAAGGTTAAAGTTACATTCGTTGGTTACCATACTATAACAGCATGTACAAATGTGAAATACAAGCTCAAAGGCACTTTTTAAAAAGTCGTGTGTGTTCGCTATGAACGGATATCGTCAAACGTATACGCTTGATTCGTCGCCTGTGCCGCCATAGCTCGGCAAAGCACAAACGACAGCCTGTTGTCAGTTTCAGTTAACACGTGCGTTTGCCGATTTCAAATTGTAGGGTTCGTCTCAAAAAATTAAAAGTGAAATCTTGCGCTGTACGAAGAACGTTCGGTTGAGAATACGGTACTAGAGTCTTTAGTTAAAACCGGTTTGATCTTGACAACGTATTATCGACAGTCGTACCTTCCTATTTCAGAATTGATATTTTATAAAGTGTTAGTAGAACTTTCAAAGTTTAGTTTGTATACTAGTAACACATTAATCATGTATATATTTTTTAAATAAAATATACTAAGTAGACAATGAACGTTTTCACTTCTTAATTTTACGTGTTAAAATCGACAAATTGAAATAAATATTATTTCGTTTGGAAAGGGTAAAGTTGGGGGTGGGGGGGTAACGACATCAAAGATAAAGCATATTGATTTAATAATCATCTGACCCCATACAACCGTAAATAAAATGTGATGAGTGCGTTGTTAAATAAAACATATCCTATCCTTCCTTCTATCTTCTGTTGGATGTCTAACATTTGGTAATTTTTACATATAATCTTAGAGAGGAATCGGGTGCATGTGCAGGGGGGGGGGGGGGGGGTATTGGAGGTCGAAACCCTTACTTGCCCAAGCTTTAAAAAAATTGAAATGTATTTTTTGGGGGAGCATGGCCCCATATAAACTTCGCTTAACACAGTCTATAACCCCAACCCCGCTGAAATCCCTGCACACGCGCCTTGGAAACCCGATACATTTTTTTTTTTAGCAAGGGATCGTTTATATGTACCATCCCACAGACAAGATATCACATACCATGGTCTTTTTGTATACCCGCCGATGGGGATCGATCCTAGACTGACCGCGCATTTCCAAAAAAAACACCTTTTTAGGTCCAAGTAATGAATAAAAATAACATATAGTCTTGAAAAATGTTACGTAAATCGAACACAGTACCCTCTTCCTCTACCCCTAGAGCATTACGTAATTAGTAACACCCCCTTACATGTAACGCGTATGCCAACAGCTGGCCACTGTCAAACTTTCATGGCAAATCCCCCACTCACCGACCCCTGGAAAGGCGTTGTACCATACCTCTATGGATATAAATATGTTTTGGAGATATGAGACGACCCCTCAATCAAGACAGTTAAATTTGTTCAAAAATTGCGAAATCTCACGTGATCTCTTGTTGGGGAATTCTATACTTGTGATAAGCCAATGAAAACCGAGATCGGTACGAGCCCGTCAAAAGTGTCCCACTTTCAAAATACCTGCTTTGTTTTTGACCTGGATAAGCCAGCGTAGTGAAACCAATGCGGAGTGCGGCGTCATATAAGCACCAAACGTAATTGGATTTTCTGTTCTATATGCTTAAATAATAAAAATATTTCAGGGAATGTAGTTTTAAAAGGCGAATAAAGTGAATGTGGCCTCAACGTAAACGATAGCAATATCCATAAATTTTGATTAACTTTACAGTTAACGAATATTTGCAACAGAATGTTGAACGTGAACATGACACACACACACACACACACACACACACACACACACACACACGCCAAAACATTAGCACAACATAGCACGCACAACAGAAGCTGAGCATGACATAGCACACACAACAGAACCTGAAGAAGAACATGACAGAACACACACACAACATACCATGATCATGACATAGAAACACAAGAGAATTTGAACATGACATATCACGCACAACACGCGCAGAAAATAATTTAGCACACACAACGAAAACCTGAGGATTGATCACTTCACACTCAAAACAACACGGAGAGAACACTGCACATAACATAGTCTGGAGATATCACTGAACACACATGATACATAACTTGGAGAGATCTCTGAACACAGTAGAACCTGAAGAGATCACTGAACACAATAGAACCTGGAGAGATCACTGAACACACAACAGAACCTGGGAAGATCACTGGATCACTGGACTCACAACAGAACCTGGAGAGATCACCGAACACACAACAGAACCTGGAGAGATCACCGAACACACAATAGAACCCGGAGAGATCACTGGACACACAATGGAACCCAGATAGATCACTGAACACACAATATAACCTGGAAAGATCACGGACACACAACAGAACCTGGAGAGATCACTGTACACACAACAGAATCTGGAGAGATCACTGAACACACATCATAACCTGGAGAGATCTCTGAACACAGTAGAACCTGAAGAGATCACTGAACACAATAGAACATGGGGAAATCATTGAACACACAACAGAACCTGGGAAGATCACTGGATCACTGGACTCACAACAGAACCTGGAGAGATCACCGAACACACAACAGAACCTGGAGAGATCACCGAACACACAATAGAACCCGGAGAGATAACTGGACACACAATGGAACCCAGAGAGATCACTGAACACACAATATAACCCGGAAAGATCACTGGAAAACACAACAGAACCTGGAGAGATCACTGTACACACAACAGAATCTGGAGAGGTCACTGAACACACATCATAACCTGGAGAGATCACTGAACACACGGAGAGATCACTGAACACACAATATAACTTGGAGAGATCACTGAACACACAATGGAACCCGGAGAGATCACTGAACACACATCATAACCTGGAGAGATCAAGGGACACACAACGAAACCTGGAGAGATCACTGAACACGCAACAGAACCCGGAGAGTACACCCAAGACACAACAGAACCTAAAAAGATCACTGGACACACAACAGAGCCTGGAGATATCATTGAACACACAATAGAACCTAGAGAGATCACTGGACACACAACAGAACCTGGGGAGATCACTCAACACGCATTATAACCGAGGAGAGATCACTGGACACACAATAGAACCCGGAGAGTAACCCTATGCACAGCAGAAGCTGTAGGGGTTACTATTCGCTCAATATAACCTGGAGAGAATCCTGCATATTCAACAGGTGGACATGGTATAGTGTTCACTACTTCTGGATTTAATAGTCAGGACATACCCTCATTGGAAATGTAAACCCTATATCCTTTGAATGAGCTTCACTTGAACCCGGTGTATCCCAAACCAAATTGATGCTAAACATAGTTTCTTCATTAAAGGATATCAGTTTCAGTTTGCTGAACTATTCTGGTTTGTCTGTTGCACTAGCTGATAAACCAGGTGTTTTTGAAACTAGTGAAGTACACCCTGAGGCAGCAGAACCAGGAACTATTTGCAAAAGGAGTCACATGGCACACAGAACACGGAACGAATATTGCACACAACATGACATCAACTTATCTGATGACTCATAGGGAACGAATACTTGCCTAAAAAAAAGAGGTTTTGTACGGACAAGTTATCTGATTCTGATGCACCATCATCAAACAACGAACGTGGAGCACGGTGTTTGTGCCAGAAAGAAATTTTTGGGTATGGCTCTATGGAATTTAATGCAACCACAGTCAACAGGGGTATAATAAATAAAATGGGTTAAGTCATTGGGTTAATAATGATCAGAGTAATTAATTTTGTCAAAACGTTAACTTAAAATAATAATTCTGCAAAAATATTTCGGTATGACACCATACCCATTTTACCTTCTGGCAGAAACCCTGCACCAGATAAGGTCACACAAAACCAGGGGTGGGTAAAAGAAAACAAGGATTTCACGAGTCAGAGTAGTTTTTTCACATTACTATTTTGTTCAATTGGTGATTTTATTTATCGTATTATTATTAACAAAAGTAAAATAACTGGGGTTTTTCACGTAATAGGCCTATTTTGTTTAAGCGGTGATTCTATTAATACATACTTCTAGTTTTATTCCTTTTTGAATGTTTGTTTCCAAATATTTTCTATTTACAAGTTTTCTCCTTTTTAAAAATAAATATGTCATTTGCAAAACTGAAATGTTTTAGAAGTGACGGTTCTTTCAGAATAAATATTCAAATTTACTTGATATAGGGCCTACTGTTGGTCGTAAATGACGCATTAAATTTAATCATGAATAATTGTCGTAACTACAACTATTTAAACAAATAACTAAAACACCTAATACGCTATAAATACCGCAAATATACAAAGAAATCGTAAATATGTTCAGCTTCCATTGTCATTAAAACAAATTCGACATCTTAACTACTGATCGAGAAAAACAGTTTTCCTTCATTATCTCGGATTTTTTAAAATGAATTTTGATGCACTTACGTCCTGGCTCTCACGCGATGATTTTCTCTGATTTACATCCATAAATCCATTCACAAATTTATTACTCCAAACAATCCATGTCACAATAACTTTTGCCTTTTAGTAGGCCTATATATGCAATGTCCGAGGAAACTGACCATTCAAAACAAATTGAAACAATTGGAGTTTTAATGGGAATGGTAGGCGCGTCTTAATTGCTATAATGTGTCGGAATCGGTACATCCCCCACCCATCCCGCTCCGTACCTCTAAATCCCTCCGACCACCACCACCCCGAAACCCCCCCCCCCCCCCCCCCCCCCCCCCCCCCCCCCCCCCACGACCCCACATCCCTCGACAAAGAGGTTTTGTTGAATATAATTAACGTATATAATTCAGAGCCGGTTTAAGTATCCGCAGGGCCTGTAGCACAAATAACAACGGGGGCCCCTTCCCCAGGATATATATTTTGCAACCCCCTTGGGGAGTGGGGGAAAATGAACGGAGAAAATAAATGTACACATCACCGCGGGGGCCCAGTAGCACGTGCTACATGTGCTACTGGTACTAGGTTAAACCGGCTCTTTCTCGGAAATCCTCGCATCTTTCCGCCGAAAACCGAATATTACGGAAATGGGCGAATATGTCCGACATTTCCCAAGGCCATCAATGTGGAAAAAAAAGTAAAAATAAAAATGGCTGCTTACATGCGATAAAGATGTGAAGAAAATTGGAAAAATGAAATCGAATTTACATAATAGTAAGTTGATACTAGCCCTTACACTCAGTTTATTGTCTCACAGTCATATCTGCAGTAAGATTAAAGATCTTCTAACGGTGTAGTGGGCACACTCGTCCGATTTGTTTTAACATTTTTACGCAAACTGGAGAAAAAGGTTCGCTGCGTTCATTGACACTTGAACAACTGACAGCGAGCGGTGCTAACGTTCGCGAACTATTTCCGATGTATTCATTTGTTTTAAAGAGCACATCTTATAGCATATTATCAGTAAACAGTATGGAAAAAGATACATTAAACTAAATCTAATATAAAAAAACAAAAATAACGCCCCAGTTATTGAAAATTTTATTAATAAAACTTTTTTATATATATATATCTATATAAAGTGATTTTTATTACTTTCTCTGCAGTTTTTATTTTATTATTATTATTTTTTAAATGCTCGAGTATCTTTTCATCTTAGTGAACCATGGCATGAAACATTTAACTTGGAGACTGTCACTATAAATCAACATGGTAACTGGTAGCCCGAGTACTCTGACTGTAAGAGAGCTAGATGGACATTTGAACATAAATACGCTCTCATTACGGTCAGAGACCAAGCTATGTATTTTTTTGGCAATTCCCGACAACCAAAAAGTTGACAAAGATTTCCGCTCTAATACCACAACAATCTTATGTTTGACGTCAAATACCTTTAAATCGATCATTTTCGAGTTAATTGATTAAAAGAAATTCAGATATTAATCCAGTGTTCTCACTGCTCCATTTAAGCAAAAAAACAACGATCAGTCTTGCACACTGGACATCAAAGGAAACAAAGCCGCGTTGTGTACGAAAAAGCAATTGACGAAACATTTACGACAGTTATCGTAACGTAATTTAACAGTATTTTTAACAGCCTCTATTTTGTCCCATATCTGTATCCATTTGTATGTTTAATAGACACAATAAAAGTTATATTTTATTTGAGCAATAAAAATATTTTTATGGATTCGGCAATCTCCGATTGAAAAAACCTCACTTATTTTGCGCCAAATTTGTCACGTGATCAGAACGGTCATTCTGTCTTTTGTTTCCACTAACTATCATCTGATATTTTGTCCTCCGTTGCAGATATAAATTGGTTGTAACTGATGATTTTTACTTTCTGTCATTTCTGTCATTCTCTTTATTCAGCTGTTCTTTGTAAAATATTGTAAACTTTTCATTTTGGGGGGATGTGAATGCTTATCAAAACAACGGAAGTGGTAGTGTTTATCATTAAAATCATTTATCTTGAGTGCCAAACAATATATACACTGCTTTTACAAAAATAAAATTACTTTTTATTAGCTGGCGATAATATTTTATCACAGCGATAGATTCATTCGATGAAGATGGAAAAAAAATAAATGTATCCGACATTAGGGGATCACTTTACAAAGATCTTTATTGTTTTTCGTATATCTTGAAATCTTTATTAAAAATAATAATATTAAAACTTTGATCGGTTCAGCAAAACTGGAACTGTCCGTGAATGTCAGACCGATATCATCTTCGGTTCATTTAAAAGACGAGTCTGCTTGTATTTCGTATTTACTTTTTGCACTTTTTTGTAGCCAAAATAAGGAGTATGTCTTTTCACAAGTCTACCAACACACAACAATATGGTAACCAAACTTGCCCCCGCCTTTTCACCCAGCGAGAACACTGTCGGATTTCTTTCTGTAGTATGTGTATTAGTGATTAATATGTGGATTTTTTTTAATCAATTAACTCGAAAATGATCGATGTAAAGGTATTTGACATCAAACATAGGATTGTTGCACAGTATTAGAGTGGAAATCTTTGCCAACTTTTTGGTTGTCGGGAATTGCCAAAAAAATACATAGCTTGGTCTCTGACTGTAATGAGAGCGTATTTATGTCCAAATGTCCGTCTAGCTCTCTTACAGTCAGAGTACTCGGGCTAGGTAACTGGGTGACCAGTCATAACGTCCCCGCGTCAAATCGTCCCCGCATACGAATGACCATAACGTCCCCGCGTCATATCGTCCCCGCATACAAATGACCATAACGTCCCCGCGTCATATCATCCCCGCGTACGAACGACCATAACGTTTTAAATAATGCCCAGATGTGCTTTCTAGGATGTTAATTTGACTAAAATTCTAAATTAAAGTTCAAATGTTACAGTACATTTCGTCCTAAGCTAAACAGCTACGTTTACAACATGCCAGGGCATTCCACAGTTCGTATGCAACCATTTTCATTAGAAATGGCATAATGGCGAAAGAGTTGTCGGGTACGGAAAAAATTTAGTTTTGGAAGAAAAATATTGATGTATAGGCCTAATGGCATTCCAGGGATTGAATAGGGTTGAAATGACATTGAATTTGATTACACTTCTCTCAAATGATTATTGTGTATGCGTTGTGTAGTCAGTGTTAAGTGTGACCCGGGGATGTTTTGGTAGGAACCGGGGACGTTTTCATACGGGGACGATATGACTGGTAGCCGTTAACTACAGGCAATTCTTTAAAAATACAGCACGTTTTTAAAAGGATGTTACAAGGATTTATCCATGCATTCTGTGGGTTCGAAAATAGGTTCCTTCCCAAAAGAAAGTGGCACTGAAAATTTCCAATTAAATTATTTCTATGCTAAAAATTCCCAATACTGTATATCGCTGTATATTAGCAGACTCTGTTGCTAAACCGACCCCTTATACCGTTGACACCGTGTGGAAATTGAAAATATTTCACTAGCCCGTCGGACCAGAACCAACTAAAATGTACTAGCCCGCCAGAATTTCTATTAACTCCGCCAGCCTAGAAAATATACTTTTGTTTAGCAATATTTTTAATACATATTTATATATTTAAAGACAAAAACATTAAGGACAGTTGGTAAGTTATCAACATCACGTGTCAAAAGAACGAAATCAAATCCCAAACCTTTGATTGACAAATCATGTTGTAATATTCTGCTAATACTTCTATCTCCGTTATATAGACATAAAAATAAAACAAAATAAAAAAATGATTAATATAGCTGTTGTTTTATTGAAGATGTTATCGTTCGTGTAAAGATACCGTTTCAGCCATACATTTTTGGGGGGTTCCGTTTTAGCCATATAGCCATAGACAGGATTTGACCTTAACATGTTTCAGTTGTAGCCCACTGGGCTACCAGGTTATGAAATCTGGTAGCCCTCAGTAAAAATTGATAGCCCCATAATTTTAATAAATTAAAAAAATAGACAGCAAAAATAAAATCATTTATTTTTTATGTAGCCATGTTGTTTTAGGTTGGTGTTTCATGTGTTTAAGCGTCTTGTTGATTGTAGAGTAACTGGATGTGCACAAAAATCAAAACAACATTGAGTAGCCTGGCGGACTACCGGTTTTAGATACCTTGTATCCCAAATGAGAAATTGGTAGCCAAAACACCCTGGTCTACCGCTAAGGTCAAGCTCTGATAGATTTTGGTGCCGTTTCAGCCAACGCTATTTTCCGTTTTGTCCAATTTGGTTCCATTTTTGTTTGGGGCCATTTTGGCATGGTTCCGTGTTCACTATAACCCGTTTCTGAAATGTCGCACTTGTGCAGTTCTGAACTCTGAAATCGTCTATTGGCAATGCGGTGCATGTATGACATCCCTCTGAACCTTTTGTTTGAATGGTTTGGAATTATTGCATGGCTGATGCGGAGACACGGATTCAATGCAAAATAAATTAATAAATAAATAAAATAATAATACAATCAATGAGAAAAAGATAGATCGCCCATTGAACAGGTAGTTGCATTTTTTAACTCGTCCGTAAGAATTTTTACTCGCATTTGGTGAGCGGGCAAGTACTTTTTGCACCCCTGATCTTCAAATTTGGAAACAGCGTCCAATATGCTTTACAATTTATATAAAAATAAAGTATACATGCCTTGTGTTTGCAATCAAAATGTTTAATCGTTGCAAACATGATATATTAGGTGAGATACAATTTAAAATTGTCATATTAAAATTAAATTGGACGTGAATACGGTTTCGAAATCTGCTCTATGCAAATGAACAGGGACTAAAAGCAAGTGCAACTAACAAGTTTATAATTTTCGAGTTCATTCGAACAAAGCATAAATATTTTGAACTGTATTCGTATTAAAGTTGTAAGTTATTTTAGTTTATATGTAGTAAACCTTGTAGCAGAACATATTTAATTGTTTTCAGTACTTCACAAATGTAAATCTTCGTTCATGTAAAATTAACGTCTAACGTGTAGTTAGCTTTCATTAGCCCTACGTCATAATTGTGTCAAGTTAGATTTAATTAACCCTACACTATAAAGTATAATCATGATGGTTCGATGCCCTCTAAGCATACATGAATATATTCTTCTTCTTTTTTTTGTTTTATTAATATTGTTTTTAACAAATTAATTATATTACAAAAATTACAATTACAATTCTGCAATCAATGTACACCCCCTCCCCCCTGTGCTGTTGTTTACCAAGCAGTGTAGTAGAACTCATGATTACTTTGAGCCCAGCCATGGCTGTTTGGGAGAGATGTTTCTCAGCTATGAACAGGGTAAAAACATCCCAGAGAAATGTTTTGGGGCAAAGAGTGTTAAATAATATACTCGCACTAATGACACATGGTCAGAAATCTCTAACAGATTTTGAACCAATGCCAGCCATGAGAAAAGGCTCACATCCACGGGTATAAAACAAGTGGTCACTAAGACATACATTGACACAATAATTATATTTAGATGAACAAGTAGACACTACCAAACAAATAACAATGTTTAAATCAACAATTGGACACTATTTAAAACATAAAGTTTAAATCAACAAGTAGAGAAAGCAGACAATAAATAGTGGATACTACTGAACAGACATATAAATTTAATACTTCCTGGGTAAGTGATGTAACTTATTACCAAAATTCTTTATTTGTGCATTTAAACCGATTACTTTTAGAATCAAGCTTATTACATTATTGAACACTGTATTAAATTAAGTACTGTAATGGAATTGGTTACCTTAAGAAGTGGAAAAATATATGGGGCAAGTGAATTAATTTCAGGATCTACAGTATATTCTTCTGTTAAATACTTGCAGCATGTCACTTGAATTTTGTAAATTTGTGAAAAACCTAGTCTTGACTAATAGCTTTTGGGTGTCCTTAATAATGTTTTGGTTATTAATAAATGTGTGGTTTTTGTTCAGAGGGTTGGTAAAATAGTTGGACATAAACCGAGCCCCCGAGTGGGCGAAAATGCTGGGGGTGGGGTGGGTTCCAGGGCATGCTATTATAAAGATATTGTTAAAAAATAATTAATATATTGTTCTATAGGCTGGAGGACTAGTAGAAGATCTGGCGGGCTAGTAAATTTGAGTTTGTTCTAGTCCGGCGGGCTAGTGAAATATTTTCCATTTCTGCACCCCTGCTATCTGACACACATTGTTTTGTTGTAGCTGTGGTATTGTATCGCTATCTGACATGCATTGTTTTGTTGTAGCTGTGTTATTGTATCACTATCTGACATGCATTGTTTTGTTGTAGCTGTGGTATTTTATCACTGTCTGACACACATTGTTTTGTTGTAGCTGTGGTATTACAGCTGACGATGTCCCGCCATGGCTCGACGGAGGATTGACATCAACACAGCTACCGCAGTGGAGTTTGAAAAACTTGTTGGTGTCGGTGCGTGCAAAGCAGAAGCCATCATTAAACATCGAAAGGTAATTTTAATTTTTCATATATATATATATATATATACAGCGCCACTCATTGTTTTAATTTTAAAAGAAAAATTCCAAGAAATATGGGTGTTTGTACAGTTTTTATTTGACATGGTTGGTAAAACAATGTGAGAATGCAGATGCAGTAAGAGTTATAGCCTTATATTCTTAATTACATGTACTTTTAGTCATAAAACTCTTGGGCTGAAAATATGGCTAGTTACATGTAAGTCATCTGCCTAACAAAATTTTGTGCCACAATGATCATTTATAAGGAGTGGCCTCTCTAAAATGTAATATAAAAGACCATCTGACTTTACTATGTGTGAGTGTGTGACAGTTTTATGCAATTTTCTGAAAACATTTTCTTCAATATCACGACACAGTGCTAAAACATTAAACAATTATTGTTAATCGCTTTTTAAATTTATTAGCAACTCACTAATAACAATTTTGAAAACCAAATGTTCACTTGTTTTTTTGTCAAGTAGTTGATCATCCTACATGTGTATGTGTGCTATTTTCTATTCTTACAGGAAATTGGGTCGTTCAGCAGTGTTGATGACCTGAGTGACGTGCCGGGGGTCAGCAGGTGTTTAGTTCATGTCAATCGGAGACGCTTGTTATGTCGACCTTTGCCCCACAAGGCCCGGCCTCCACCTCGTGGCACAGGGTAAGTAAAATACTGAGCGACAGTGTGTACAAATAAAACAGATGGTACTGACATGGGTGTGTTCGTTATATTCATCATGCATTTTATAATATTTACAATACCTGTCAGACTGTTGCGCACCTGTTTGTTGTATTTAATTACATATTAGTACTAACTATATCCCCCAGGTGGATGGGGTGGCACACCCACACACACACACACACACACACCCACACTCTGAAACTGGAGGAGTCAGGACCCCCCAGTTGAAAGGAGGTCTAAACTCCGACAGTTCACAAGATTGTAACTCATAATTCTCCATGTTTGTATAAATTGTTTTATTATGTCTACAGTTGATTGTAAATATTCTAAATTGTTTTATAACCGAACGTTATGTGTATGTGTGTGTCTATATGACTTCATATTTAATAACTGGTTTCTCGTCGTCTCTCCCTCCCCCCCCCCCCCCCCCCCCCCCCCCCCCCCCCCCCCCCAAGTTGCCAGCAACTTCCGACATGTATAATTTTGTATCATATTTATCATATTTGTATCCCAAGTGAAATATTTGGTAACTGTGATGAGCTTTAGTTAAAGATAACCCTTTGATATGAACCAAGATATTTTAAACCATATAGGTAATAATAAGTGATTTGAAATGGGAATTATGATATATTTCTTCTGTAGAATATATATTTTTTTTTTTTACGTTAACGTCTTCCTTCTTTTTATGTTGCAAGCTGTATACAGGACCTTTGTTTACAATTTTAACAGGTTGCGTAGACTGACGCGTAGAACATCATCACAGCTGTCTACTTCCGAGGCTGGCAGCAACTCGAGTTCGACAACGACTACCCGACAACCTTTAACCAGGTCTCGCTTCCACGGCATCGCTCTTAAAGAACAACCTGATATTATTGACAGTGAGCAGCTGCCTGATGATGACGTGAAAATACAGGTATGTGAGAGGTAACACAACACAGGACTATGGCCGCGATTATATTTATCAATTTGTGCACACATTGTCTGTTGTTCATCAAATTCGATTGTATTGAAATCGATTGATGTAAATAGACCTACTTGTCCTAGCTTCCACACATTTATATTCGTCTGTAATTCAGTTGAATTTGGCAGACAACAGATTAGTTATGTAGATGTGGATGAAAAAATCTGATAAATCGGACTATGGCCTAATACCCCCTCCACCATCCCCATCCCCCTCCCCCCAAAAAAGCATGGCAAACTTTTGCAACCAGTTTGCTTTTGTTTTGTTCGTACCTCAATGAACCCAAAAGAAATAACAGACAATCTTGAAATGAATGCTAAAAAGTAAACACATATGAACTAAATGTATAGTAAAATCCCTCAAACCCAGACCCACTGTAAACAGAAATTTTCTCAAAACCCAAACGTTTTTTTTTTATAGTCCCTATAATATCAGTACAGAAGTTAGCCTCTCTAAACCAGATAACCCTTAAAAGTGGACTTTTTACCATATTATGTGAGTGTTTGGTCTAGATGGGTTTCACCTTTATATAAAATGGAGCTAGCTCTGGCACTAGCCAAATTCGCCAATTGCTAATTTTTAAAACAAATGGAGAATTTAATTTAAATTTGACAAAAATAATTATATGTAATCATTGATATTTTGTTGCAATATGAGTACTGTAGAATACTTTATTTTCGCGATTTAATGAAAATGGGTCAATTTGCGAACATTTATTTTTGCGAATCCCCCAACCCCCATCAATAAAAAAACAGTAGAACTAATCCTACATGTACCCACGAGTGCTATACACATAAAACAATAGTTTTCCTGCTTTAACCAATCCAGACTTTATTGTTTACAAGTTAATAAGCTTACAGAAGGTGCTTACCGTGTGCAGTTTTTCTTAATCCTTATAATTGTTATAGCCCAGTCCGGGTTTTTTCACTTCCACATTTTTAATATACTGTGATAATGCATGTTTACTTCCGTCGTTTAACACATGTAGACTCTGTCCGATGAACTGATCGCTAGTACATGCGAAGGAAAACAGCATAAAGCTTTTTAGTGTTAGTATTGTTTTATTATCATGTATGTACTTATCATTGTGTTCTTGATTTAAAGTTTTAAACAGCTTTTGTGTCTTGTGGTTTGTTCCGTGACAGGAGGGAGCACTGCTTTGTTACTACTAGCCTCGTACATCGGAAACTAATGTGGTATAGTTGAACAAGACTACATTTTTTTTTTTTTTTGCCTTTATTTTCGCGTGGAATATATTTTCATGAATTTCATTCACATGCGAAAATAAATTCCACGAGAAAATAAAGTATTCTACAGTAATTTTTAAAACAATTTTTGGCAGTTGATAGGTAATTTGAAGATATTTTCTGCTCACTTAGAGCTAGACTTTCATTTTCTGTTTGTTCTTAATACAGAATGAAGTGGAGCAGCCCGATGTGCCGAAATATATGGAAAGAGCAGACAGCGGCGCTGCAGAATTAACGCTCGACGAGTGTGACGAGAGCTGTGCAGCTAGTGATGATGATGCCGACGATGATGATGATGAGGAGGAGGAGGATGATCATGGGGTGGACAGTGAGTGTAGCTGCGACCTGCAGGACCCCGCGGCCATCAGACTGAGACAGGCAGGTGGTCAGTGCATGGGTTCCTGCACGGAGCCTGGTGCATATCCTTGTGTTCATGTAGGTGTATACTACAGTAGTTTCATTTAATTTTTTTTTGTTTTTGTTTTTTTTGTTGTTGTTTGTTGATAGAAACAGTTGTTAGTTCACTTTGCAGTTTTTTACTTAAGAAACTTTAGTAAGCTTGTTACAGGGGACAATATTTCAAATTCTCAGGTAACCAGAAGTCAGTTCACATGAATTTTATTTAGGTAACCGATAGTTCGGTTACGTGAATATAGTTCTGGTGACTGATGAGATAGGCCTACCTAATCCTAAAACACTTGAACTACGGTTTTATGCTACATTGGTGATTCAAATGTATTTATAAACATAAAACTGATTTTCACTGTAACTATTTGGCGGTTCTCGTGATTTTAAAGTTGCATAACCGACATGTGAACGGAACAAAGATTCTCGTGAAATATTGTGCCCTGTTGTTAAAAGATTCAGTGATGACATCTCTAAATGCTGGTGGTTCTGTGTTGATAGTTTATCTTTATTTATGTATGAAGACAATTAACTTCAATATTTAATATTGGTGGTCCTGTTGATAGTTGTTTTTGGGGGTGGGGGGGAGGGTATAGACAGAGAAAAGATATATCTCAAAATATTTGTGGTTCTTTGTTGAATATGTATAGTTAAGCTGCATTCATTGGAAGTCATGAATATCGTATTTCCCATTTCACAAGTTTTGAAGATTGTTCATTTGGCGAAATAACACAATTTATGAACTGGGGTAGGATTTTTTGTCTCAGTCTTCACAAATCAGCCTCGGTGGCGTCATGGTTAGATCATCGGTCTACAGGCTGGTAGGTACTGTGTTCAGATCCCAGTCGAGGCATGGGATTTTTAATCCAGATACTGACTCCAAACCCTGAGTGAGTGCTCTGCAAGGCTCAATGGGTAGGTGTAAACCACTTTCACCGACCAGTGATCCATAACTGGTTCAACAAAGGCCATCGTTTGTGCTATCCTGCCTGTGGGAAGCGCAAATAAAAGATCCCTTGCTGCTAATCGGAAAGAGTAGCCCATGTAGTGGCGACAGCGGGTTTCCTCTCAAAATCTGTGTGGTCATTAACCATATATCTGACACCATATAACCGTAAATAAAATGTGTTGAGTGCATCGTTAAATAAAACATTTCTTTCTTTCTTTCAATCTTCACAACTGGTGAAAAAATGGTGAAACAAACACAAACCATTTGTATAGTTATGAGTTGGGGTGTGAGAGATTGGATTGATAGTTCACATTGCCTATAAATTACCTGGACACTCCATTTGTTGAAGTCGTGTTCACAGTTTGAAACTTGTGAATTGACAATATTTACGATCACCAAATAAGTGCAGCATTAGAGTGGAAGAAAAGTTGCATCTAAAAATATTGGTGGTTCTGTGTTGATAGTTATGGTTGGTTGCTCTTAGTTATAGGTGAAGAAAGGTTACATCTCAAATATTGGTGATTCTGTGTTGATACTTTCTCTTTATAGATGAAGAAAAGAAAGTCGTCATTGTTCAAAGAAGATGGTTTGTCGGCAGGAAAGAGGATTTGCCGGGTGCGGAGTGGTCATGGGTAAGAAAAATTACATTGTTTTTCAACTCGGGCATAAAGTACTGGTATATGTTTTCACAATATTATCATTCTGTTCATTACACCGAAATTCACACCTTCCGACACCGACAGAGCAAATTAGGAACAAATGTGCATCCGACATCTGAAAACAGTTGCTGTAGCACATTGGCAGTACACACAGCCATTTAGCATCCTTGATCTCATCGCGAGCTGACAGTGTCATATGATGTCCCGAGTTACCGATGTCGACTAAATCTGTAGATGTGTATTGCTTTTGAAAATAAGCTTTTAGTCATTCCACAGGCCTGCGCAAATTAAACTTTTGCATAACCTATTTTGGTTTGCATAACCTGTTTTGTTTTCTTTATAATTTAAAAAAACAACAAAAAAAACCTTTAATTTTGAGAAACAAGAGAGTGCCAGTGGTATATAATGTCATGACATTCAGTCGTTAGTGGGAGACTTGGTGCCATCTTCTTCATCTGAGGAACGGTGGATACTGATACTGTCACTCACGTTACGTTCTACGAAAAAGCACTGCGTCGGAAACAAGTTTAATGTTTGTACTCACGATAAAAATATGTTAGTACGTTGCCGGGATTATCATTCAGTAAATTTTACATGCACAGTAAATCGGTTATGCCAAATAAAATGGCATAACCGATGCACGAACGAAACGGTGCAATTTGTTCAGGCCTGTTCCATTAAAGGATTAACTTCGAACAATCAAGTCTACTAATTTTATAACATTTTATAAATAACAGTGAATGCGCCTTGATTAATAATAATATATTTAATAATGGCTGGCTGGCTGGCTAATTTTATCATGCTCATATACCACGAAGGTTTCGAACATGTCTATCTCAAGTCCTGTCTCTGGTTATCTCAGTCTGTGGGCCCATTGGGCTATTTCTCATTCCAGCCAGTGTACCACGACTGGTATATCTAATGCTGTTATATGTGCTATCGTGTCTGTGGGATGGTGCATATAAAAGATTCCTAGCTACTAATGGAAAAATGTTGCGTCTTTCCTCTCTAAGATTGTATGTCAAAATTACGCAATGTTTCACACCCAGTAGCCGATGATTGATAAAATCAGTATGCTATAGTGGTGTTGTTAAACAAAACATTTTTATAATGGCAGCTTCGATAGGATGACAATTTCGAGAGCACAATAATTTCGTTATCGCGACAAAGTTACCCGGGGATAAACGTGGTTGTTGTAACGAGGTTTGACTGTACATGTAATAAAATATGTTTTAAAAAAACATTATTAAATAAAGTATATGTAACAGTGTAAATCTAGTGTTTATGTACCTGTTTAATACTGGTGGGGTTTTTTTAATATGCGTACATAATACATAGTTTTTCAGATGTTGATATCTATGTTTGATGATTATGTTTCATGTTGAACATTGGTTATAAATTATAAATTGGTTTTCTTTTCCTTTTTTTTTTTGCAGTTGTTATTCTTGTCACCATGCACCTAATTCTTTTGCCCACTGGATGCTGGGTAATCGCCAGAGTTCTAGCTTGACTATTTCTCGACAGAGAATCCCGTCAAAGGAAAATCCTCCTCCTAAACTTTCTGGTTGGCTTGAAACATTCCAGGTGATTATTCACAATGTTAGGTCAACGTTTTGTTTAGTTTTTTTTTGGTGGGTTTTTTCTCTTTTTTTTGAGGGGGTGGGGTTGGTTTTGTTTTGTTTTTTATTAAATCCAATCACATATAACAAACACTATGTTATACTTTTTTGTCCTGAGGTTGTTGTTTAGCAGAGAAGTTAAATGATGAAATTGTTACTAATACATTTTCAAATTCACTGACATATCACAGTGCTTATGGTTTGAAAATCAATTGTGAGCTCTCAGTGTACAAGCCCAGTGGTAAAGCGGCCGGTTTGAGATCGATCCCCGTCGTTGGCCCATTGGGCTATTTCTCGTTCCAACTACTGTGGTATATGCTATCCTGTCTGTGGGATGATGCATATAAAAGATCCCTTGCTACTAATGGAAAAATGTAGCGGGTTTCCTCTCTAAGACTATATCAAAATTACTAAATGTTTGACATCCAATAGCCGATGATTAATAAATCGGTGTGCTCTGTGGTGGTGTTAAACAATACAAACTTTGTATTGGCAGTGAGTGTGTGTATATGTTGTGGAAGTGAATATGCTTGTATTTGTTGACAAGGTAGAAATGAGTTTGTTTATGTATATATTGTGTGTGGAAGTCTGCATTCACATGTACCAGGGGCGGAATTTAGCTCAGTCGGTTGAATGCTTGCTTGAGGTGCTTGCGTTGCTGGATCGAACCACCTCAGTAGATCTATTTAGCTGATTTTTTTTTTTCTCATTCCAACTAGTGCGCCACAACTGGACAAAGGTAGTGGTATGTGTTTTCCTGTCTTATGGGAAAGTACATATATAAAAAATCTCTTGCTGCATTAGAAAAAATGTAGCATGTTTCCTCTGATTCAGAATTACCAAATGTTTGATATCCAATAGCCGATAATTAATTAATCAATGTGCTCCAGTGGTGTTGTTAAACAAAAACAAAGCCAAACTTCATATGTACCAGTACAATATTCCCACCATAATTATGACTTCTAAAAAAGTTCAATCCTGATTGGTTTCCAAACATGTCGGTACCAAAATACAATAATTAAATTTGTGTTGCATTCATTGCAATTTAATGTCATCCCATTTTTCCAGCCATAGCTACGTGCATTTGTTCATTTCTCATTGAACGTGAGGGAACGTTCTACCTGATGATGTCACTTTACCTTGGTATTTTGACTTATTGAACGTTATCCTGTCTGTGTGACTATACATCAAAATTACCAAATGTTTGACATCCAATAGCTGATGATTACTAAATCAATGTGCTTTAGTGGTGTCATTAAACAAAACAAACTTTTCCTCTGTGTACAAATTCACACTAATTTTTAATAAATAATTTAGTAATGAGGTGAGCAGTTTTTCATAATGCAAAAATAGATTTTAAAGTGCGAGTGGGAGCAGTTGTTTGCATAACCCATAAGGACTACTATCACTAACAGGACTACTATCACTAACACACTACACTATCACTAACAGGACTACTATCACTAACACACTACACTATCACTAACAGGACCACTATCACTAACACACTACACTATCACTAACAGGACTACTATCACTAACACACTACACTATCACTAACAGGACTACTATCACTAACACTACACTATCACTAACAGGACTACTATCACTAACACACTACACTATCACTAACAGGACTACTATCAATTACCAAAGTTTTTAAAGAAAAATGTTCTGTGCATAACCTTTGAACCTTTTCTTCCAGCTGATACATTATTATCTTGTTAAAATATTTTATCAGCATAAATGTTCTTGCATATGTTGTATCCATAGAGCAATGCTGAAAGATTATCATTTGAATTGTATCTTATAGGCATATTAGCAGTGCTGAATGATTAACATTTGAATTGTATGTTGTAGGCATGGAGCAATGCTGAATGATTAACATTTGAGTTGTATGTTGTAGGCATGGAGCAATGCTGAAAGATTAAAATTTGAGTTGTATGTTGTAGGCATGGAGCAATGCTGAATGATTAACATTTGAGTTGTATGTTGTAGGCATGGAGCAATGCTGAAAGATTAAAATTTGAGTTGTATGTTGTAGGCATGGAGCAATGCTGAATGATTAACATTTGAGTTGTATGTTGTGGGCATGGAGCAATGCTAAATTATTAACATTTGAATTGTATGTTGTGGGCATGGAGCCACGCTGAATGATTAACATTTGAATTGTATGTTGTAGGCATGGAGCCACGCTGAATGATTAACATTTGAATTGTATGTTGTAGGCATGGAGCCACGCTGAATGATTAACATTTGAATTGTATGTTGTAGGCATGGAGCCACGCTGAATGATTAACATTTGAATTGTATGTTGTAGGCATGGAGCAATGCTGAATGATTAACATTTGAGTTGTATGTTGTAGGCATGGAGCAATGCTGAATGATTAACATTTGGGTTGTAGGCATGGAACAATGCTGAATGATTAACATTTGAGTTGTATGTTGTAGGCATGGAGCAATGCTGAATGATTAACATTTGAATTGTATGTTGTAGGCATGGAGCAATGCTGAACGATTAATGGCTCTGGACGAGCTCATTTCATTCTGTGACCCAACTCAAGTCCGGCATCTAATGCAAGTTATTGAGCCACAGTTTCAGCGGGACTTCATATCTCTCTTACCAAAGGAGGTTTGTAGCTTTTGATGATGTCAGCTGATTCATAAATGTGTCAATTAGGTTACCTAAGCTTCAGTCAATATTAGTAACTGGTTGGATATTTTTATCAAGCTAGTCATCTGTAATGTTAGCACTAGTACTGTAATAGCATTGGTGGTGCAGACGTTTTTGACAGGGGATAATAAAAATAGCAAGAATGGTTGAAACATATAGATTTATTACTTGTTATGTTTATGTTTCCCTGAGGGAACACCTTTTTTCATACTATGGAATTTTCTACAAGTTGTTTATTTTTGAGCCAATTGTTTTTTTAACTTGAACACAAAAATATGTTTTGTTTTTTCAAAACACTTTTTCTTTTCTTCAAACCAAACTGAAATTATTTACAAAAAAAAAACATTTTTGTAGGAGGATGGGATGAACTAGGTTAGCAAGTTTGTATTTTATGGTAACCTGTACATAAATCATCAACCACAATGCTTATTTGCCTCCTTGTTGTCTTATTATAATAAATTTCTGTTTTGTCCTCTAAAGTTAATCTACCCTAAATTTATTAGCATTGCATAAACAGATGAGTAAACACAAGTTCCATTTTGTACATTATTTGACATGTTAGAAGTTGGCCAAAGTGTGATGTCTGTGTAACTTGTGTTGTTTCTCATTGCAGCTGGCTCTCTATGTTTTGTCATTTTTGGAGCCGAAAGACTTGTTACGAGCTGCTCAAACATGCTCATGCTGGCGGGTTCTGGCAGAGGACAATCTCCTGTGGCGGGAGAAGTGTCGAGAGGAGTCAATTGATGAATCACTCGTCTATGGTTCTCGGCTACGACAGAAGACGAGATCACAGAAGAGTCCTTGGAAGTCGTTGTACATGAGACAGTATCAGATTGAACAGAACTGGCGGACTGGTGTCATTAAGCCACCAAAGGTAAAAACTATATTCCACACGTCAGATTGAAAGTACACGTGCTATTGTGCTTGCACACCTTGAAATTAAAGGTCTGCTTGTATATATAGACTTTGACGTCCTAGACAAGACAAAATGTATTTAATATGTAATGTAATTTTCACTGCTAAAAAGTCTTGTTAGTTGGAAACTGTCTCTTTAAAAAACAATTAATGTTTCAGATGTTGAAAGGGCATGATGACCATGTGATAACATGTCTGGAGTTCTGTGGCACTAGAATCGTCAGTGGCTCAGATGATAATACGCTCAAGGTTTGGTCTGCTCTCTCTGGAAAGGTACTGTTATTATTTTGTCTTCACTCAGCCCATGGCTTGGCGGTTTTTGTATTATAGATGTGTCATAGTACTGGCTGAGGGGCGGGATGTACCTCAGTGGTAAAGCGTTCTCTTGATGTGCGGTCAGTCTGGGATCGATCCCCATCGGTGGGCTCATTGGGCTATATCTCGTTCCAGCCAGTGCACCACGGCTGGTATATCAAAGGCCATGGTATGTACTACTATTGTCTGTGGGATGGTGCATATAAAAGAACCCTTGCTGCTAATCGAAAAGAGTAGCCCATGAAGTGGCAACAACATGTCAGAGAACATTTTGTTCAGTATCGCTTCGCGATTCACTACGCAAGTTTTAGAGATCGCTACACAATTTTAAAACATTAAATAGTAGTTGCTAATCAATCTACAAATGACTAGAAATATCGCGAATCAAGATTTTGAGAAAAAAAAATTCCGTGCATGTCTTCTCTCTCTATCTGTGTGGTCCATAACCATATGTCCCGACGCCATATAACCGAAAATAAAATGTGTTGAGTGTGTCGTTAAATAAAACATTTCTTTCTTTGGTACCAGCTGGGTATACTGATATATTAATTATTGTAATACAACTGTCATATAAGCTTTTTTCCCATTGGTTAATTTTCGTAATAAATCTGACGATAGATGTACACTGTCATGGGCAATTGGGATTTATCATGATGACAAAATTTTGAGAATTCGTCCAATATGCTGTCACTTAGCCTCATGTGTGCTGTTTTCGTTAGTATATTAATTCAGCATTTTCCATTATATTTAAATGTCGTTATAAATAAATTTAAAATATATTATTTTTCTTCAGATGAAAATGATGTTATTAGTCACGTACAGGTGCAACCGGAGGCGACTATAGGTTTCATCTCTGTTCGTCCGTCTGTCCCACATATAGTTTTCCGAATTTTGTTTTCTTTTTCAGAATGCCTTGAGATTTGTATAGCTTTATAATGTACTGTTACAGATCAAGTTTGACTTTTGTTGCAAATTACCCATTTTTGACAGAGTTATGGCCCTTGAACTTAGATGTGAAATAGACATGAAATTTTGTATATTTCTTTAACATGTACTGTAACTGATCAAGTTTATCTTGCATGGTGATTGACCCACTTTTTGCAAAGGTATGTCCCTTAAATTTGGGAGATACAAGAAATTGTTGTGTTCATTAGGGGACATGTATTACTTTAGCAATACTCCCATAATGCTTGTTGTTTTATTAATTTTTTGTGCCATTGTAATTTTTAACACTTCGTTAGCAGCATTGAACACCCACACGCACCAAGTAAGGTCTGGTCCTTGATCGATCGCATCAGTCAATTCGATCATATGTCTTATTGCCTGCTATTCTAGTCTGTGTTCCCAAAATGGCACCAGCAGGTTAAGCAGAAATAATTGTATCACAATCTCAATATACTTTTTGGGACATTAAAATTGATAATGAAGATGGAAATCACTATCAATTTTGTAAATGCAATTTTAAACAACATTAACTGCTTTAAAGGGACACGCCCTAGTTGTTAACCATTACGCCATTGTTTTTCGCTATTAAACTCATTTTCTCATAAATAAAATTGCACTTTACTTACATTTTATTATTTAGAATATATATTTCCATTCACCTGAAGTGTTTTTTGGTAATCCTGGTGTTTGTAATACCATAAAATACATTTTTTGTATTTCTTAAAAATGCATGCGCGTCTGAGAAAAAAACGTTGAGCAGACTAGGTCTAATCTATTTTTAGAGGGGATCTTCCCGTTTCAATGTCACAGACGTTGGTATACTGTAGCCACTTATAAGTTAGTGATTGGCTAATTTAGCAATGGGCAGGGTGAGCTCTGAATTATTATGATTCCAAGGTGAATAAAACATATTTACACAATTTACTGAAAAAATAAATATATGAATTTTTATTATTCAGCAAAACATATTTAATTATATTATGAAAAGTTAAGTATGGCTATGTGTATTGTATTGCAACTCACGCATTGGGATATATATATATCTTATATGTGTACATATTGGGATCAAGGATACATATCAATTATATCACAAGGCACCTATTGATTGATGTTTTACACTGTTGAATTGATTGATGTTTTATACATTGTTAAAGTGATTGGTGTTTTACACAGTGTTAACATGATTGATGTTTTATACAATGTTAAAGTGATTGAAGTTTTACACAGTGTCAAAATGATTGTGTTTTACAGTGTTAAAGTGATTGATGTTTTTACACAGTGTTAAAATAATTGTTTTACACAGTGTTAAAATGATTGATATTTTACACAGTGTTAAATGATTGTTTTACACAGTGTTAAAAATTATTGATATTTTACACAGTGTTAAAGTGATTGATGTTTTACACTGTTAAAAAAAATGATTGATGTTTTACACAGTATTAATGTGATCGATGTTTTACAGTGTTAAAATTATTGATGTTTTCAGTGTCTGCGCACCTTGGTGGGACACACAGGTGGGGTGTGGTCATCTCAGATGTGTGGCTGTGTGGTCATCAGTGGCTCCACCGACCGGACCCTCAAAGTTTGGAATGCCGACACTGGTCAATGCAAACACACACTGTATGGACACACGTCCACGGTCAGGTGCATGAGTCTCCATGGAAACAAGTGAGTATTAATTTATTTAGTATTACCCACCCACCATTGGTGTGTGTGTGTTTGTGAGTATCATTGTTTGTGTGTGTGTGCATACATGTATTTAGGTGTTTGTGTGTGTGGCCGTGGAAGCAAATTATTAGGCACTCTACAAGTAATGTGTGTTATTCTTCATTGAAATGAGCATTTGACATTAGTGGGAGTTTCAATGAATATGTAAGTGAAGACCCACCTACATAACTTAAAATTGTATTCAGATAATTCTGTAAACAGTACATATGGGTTGTTTGCCAGCCAAGCAAAAACAAAAGGGTGTCACACACCAGGGCATTCTGCATTTATGATTCTAATAATTTAATCAGTTTTCAAATAGATCATAACTGTTACTAATCTAAATTTAAGCAACAAAGTGTTCTCTGTAAATATGCGTATTGACTTGTGTTTTAGTTCTAGGGTAGTAAGCGGGTCCCATGATGCCACTCTGCGCCCGTGGGATGTAATTTAAGCCACAAAGTGTTCTCTGTAAATATGCATATTGAAATGTGTTTTATTTGCAGGGTAGTAAGCGAGTCCCGTGATGCCACTCTGAGCCTATGGGATGTAATTTAAGCCACACAATGTTGTCTGTAAATATGCCTATTGACTGGTGTTTTGTTTCCAGAGTAGTAAGCGGGTCCCGTGATGCCACTCTGCGCCTGTGGGATGTAATTTAAGCCACAAAGTGTTGTCTGTAAATATGCCTATTGACTGGTGTTTTGTTTCCAGAGTAGTAAGCAGGTCCTGTGATGCCACTCTGCGCCTGTGGGATGTAATTTAAGCCATAAAGTGTTCTCTGTAAATATGCGTATTGACTTGTGTTTGATTTCCAGAGTAGTAAGCGGGTCCCGTGATGCCACTCTGCGCCTGTGGGATGTGGAGAACGGCCACTGTCTGCATGTACTGATGGGCCACGTGGCGGCTGTGCGGTGTGTGCAGTACGACGGGCGCCGAGTCGTCAGTGGGGCGTACGACTACACCGTCCGAGTCTGGGATCCAGACACAGAGAGCTGTCTCCATACTCTTCAGGGACATACGAATCGCGTCTACTCACTACAGGTATGTTTTATGCAAACCGGATCAAGTCTCTGCAGGTATGTTTGACACAAACCATGGCTAGTCTTTACAGGTATGTTTTACGCAAACCGGATCGAGTCTCTACAGGTATGTTTTACACAAACCACATCTAGTATCTACAAGTATGTTTGACACAAATCACGGCTAGTCTTTACAGGTATGTTTTACACATACTGTATCTTGTCTCACTAGATATGTTTACACAAACTGCATCTACTCTCTTCAAGTAAGTGTTGTATATAAAATGCATCTACTTTCAACAAATGCTTCACAAACTGACTACTATCTATAAGTTTTATTCAAATTGCATCCACTCTCTACTTCTAGAGAGTGGATGTAGTTTGTGAAAGATATCTGCTCTCTGCAGGGAAGTGTTGAACAAAAGGTGTCAACTCTTTACAGGTAAGTGTTACATAAACTGCATCTACTATCTTTCATAAACTGCATCTACTATCTTTAGGTAATTGTTATACAAACTGTCTACTTTCTACATGTAACTGTTAGGCAGACGATATCTACTCTCTACAGGTAAGTGTTATATCCTGAACATATACATACAATTCAGGAACATAAAAATAGCATCTACTATCTTTAGGCAAATATTATACAAACTGTGTCTACTTACTACAGGTAAGTGTTACGCAGACCATATCCTGTCGGGGTGGGATTTATCTCAGTTGTTGAGTGATTGCTTGTGTCGCAGGATTGAACCATCTCTGTGCATCCATTTAACTGATTGGGTTTTTTCTCTTTCCAACCAATTGTAGTAATGTGGTATGTGCTTTCCTGTCTGGGAAATTGCATATAAGAGATCCCTAGCTGCATTAGAAAAAAATGTAGCGGGTCTCCTCTGGTGACTACGAGTCAGAATTACCATATGTTTGACATCCAATAGCCGATGATTAATTAATCATTGTGCTCCAGTGGTGTCTTTAAACAAAACAAACAAACAAACAAACTATGACTGTCAAAATGACCATATGTTTGACATCCAATAGCCGATGATTAATTAATCATTGTGCTCCAGTGGTGTCTTTAAACAAAACAAACAAACAAACAAACTATGACTGTCAAAATTACCATATGTTTGACATCCAATAGCCGATGATTAATTAATCATTGTGCTCCAGTGGTGTCTTTAAACAAAACAAACAAACAAACAAACTATGACTGTCAAAATTACCATATGTTTGACATCCAATAGCCGATGATTAATTAATCATTGTGCTCCAGTGGTGTCTTTAAACAAAACAAACAAACTATGACTGTCAAAATGACCATATGTTTGACATCCAATAGCCGATGATTAATTAATCATTGTGCTCCAGTGGTGTCTTTAAACAAAACAAACAAACAAACAAACTATGACTGTCAAAATGACCATATGTTTGACATCCAATAGCCGATGATTAATAAATCAATGTGCTTTAGTGATGTCGTTAAACAAAAACAAACAGTTTTTGTTGTTGTTATTATCGGTACTAAATTGCTATTACAAGGTGATCTTAAGGACTACTGAGGGCTATTCAAAGATATTGATTATTTTCAGTGTATAATGTTAACCATGTTCTGTTTTCTGCTCTAGTTTGATGGAGTCCATGTGGTGAGTGGTTCATTGGATACCTCTATACGTGTGTGGGAGGTGGAGACGGGAAACTGTCTACACACTCTGATTGGTCACCAGTCATTGACCAGTGGCCTTGAGCTCAAGGACAATATACTTGTGTCGGGAAATGCAGACTCCACAGTTAAAGTTTGGGACATTACCAGTGGACAGTGTTTGCAAACTCTGCAAGGTATGACACCTGTTTCCATTGTAAGAGTTCTGTTACATTTGAACCGACTCAGTGATGTGTCTTTGCATATGACATGAATTATAGAACTAGTTTCAGCTCACAAAAGCTTGTATTATGGATTAATATTTTCTAAGACTTGTTTTTTTTTTCTGGCATAAGTCTGAAGAAAATCAATCCTTCAAGTGAGCTTTAGTGAAATTAATTTTTCTGTTTAGAGTATCAGCATCCATATATACATGTATGTACAGTGTTTGTTTCTAACCTAATGTTTGTAGTACCCCAAACTAGATTTTACCTTTGAAACATTTTGTACATGAAAACCCCCATAAATGTTATGAAATAGAATTACAGTTGAGCTTATATTTAGTTGACCAGAAATACCTTCTGTTGAAAATAACCATTATGTAAGATATGACATAGCTGTAGTTTAAAAATATGCTGAGGTACTATTCAACAAAAATTCTGTTCTTTTCCATAAAATAGATTGTGTTTTTGATGTTTAACTTTATTTAAGATGTCCTGTCTGTGGGATAGTGCATATAAAAGATCCCATGCTACTAAGGCCGAAAAAAAGAAATTAATTGTTTCCTATTACATACTGGAAAAATAGAGGGTAGGTAGGTAGGAAAAACATTTTATTTTGCAAAATAATTTTATTTTTGGATATTAAATAAAGGTGTTGACTACCGGTATCCAAAATATCCTCTGCATGTATAGAAATGCATTATGCAAACCAACAGTACCATTAATCACAGTGTTTTCCCTAGAAATGAAGTGGTAAAGTGACGTTTTGGGGGCATATTTTATGTGCAGTTTTAAATATAAGGCCTTTTTTTCCATTATACAATTTTCAAAAGGACAAAAACCTTATGGCCATTTTATTTTCTATATCTATTTCATAACTTAATTTTAAAAAGGAAAGTTCCCAGTGACCACTTACAACAAATAACGAAACGCATCAAGATCTTACTGACATTTAATCATTTGATTTGGCAGTAAACTCCATCAGTATCGGTAAACATTCCCTCCCCTAGTTTATCAGAAGGTCACTAAATTTCTATAAGGCCAGTTTGTCGCTGGAGTAAATCATTAAATATAGTTATTATTATTATTATTATTATTATTATTAATCGGAACAACTCGCTACGCTAGATGTAGAGTAAATCGGAAAAGATCGCATATATTCGTGAAAACAATTTTCCGACTCTTCGCACAATATCTCACGAAAGTTACCGAACTTCAATTTGAAGGGAAGTAACTCCATCAATCAATTGTTAGAAAAAAACATTTCGTAGCTAACGGGTCGCCAATAAAACTAAATTTGCGACAGTAAAACGACCGATATACGTTCGCAAATCGGAAAACACAGTAGGGTTATCCCCTAAATGACACCAAATTAGTGCTTGTGATAGTTTTGGAATGTTTTCTTGGAAATCGTTGTTATATTTAAAAAAAAACATTTTTGGATATACAAAAAAAGTTTTATGGTCGGCAGGTTCAAATTAGGGTCGGTCGGGTAACCGGAAACAAACAATATTTTATGATACGCCTAATTGGAAAATGTAGCGGGTTTCCTTTCCAAGACATATATGTAAAAATTACCAAATGTTTGACATCAAATAGCCAGTGATTAATGAATCAATGTGCTCTAGTGGTGTCGTTAAGCAAAACAAACTTTTACTTTTATTCAAGATGTGTATTTATGATATATATTGTCATTCAAGATGTGTTCCAGTTTAATACGGTTTGAATTCTTGTATTCTTTCAGGCCCCAACAAGCATCAGAGTGCAGTGACTTGCCTTCAGTTCAATAAGAAATTTGTTATTACATCTTCTGACGATGGAACTGTCAAGATATGGGATCTAAAAACAGGAGATTTCCTACGAAATCTTGTGTCCTTAGACAGCGGAGGCAGTGGTGGTGTGGTGTGGCGTTTGCGTAGCAACAATACAAAGCTTGTATGCGCAGTGGGCAGTCGCAATGGAACGGAAGAAACTAAGCTGCTAGTTCTTGATTTCGATGTCGAAGATAAAAAAGTGTGCACTTAAAAAGAGTGAATGGTTAATGTTTATACACTGGTAAATCGGGATACTTGTATGTGCACCATAGATATTCAGCATCACTGAAAGGAAGTAGCCTCTTGCATGCCTTAATTAGGTCATGTAGTGTTGGGGTTTTTTTAAGAGCTGTGCCCACACCAGGTGGTTTTCAGCATGGTGATATTTGCGTAACCCACAGCTTTTAATTATCACTTCCTACTTGCATCTAAGTTAGATTTTTTTTTTTTTTAAATACTTTTTGCCCTGCACTAACACAGGGCTAGCTCTGATACTAGCCAGTTGCAAATGTTAAAAATTTAATGTGAAATTTTAAGAAATTCAATATTTTAATTTTTGAAATTAAATAGATAATTTTGTGAAATATTCATTTCATTCAGAGCTAGTCCAGCTAATATTTTGTTAGTAAGTAATTAAAAAAAAAAATTATGGCAAAGCTTAATCTAAAGCCCCTTAAATATTTCACAGCTAACTCTTGCCTGAGAATAATTAAGACCAAAGCACAAGGACTTGTAATGATCTTTACAGCAGTTCAGCAAGTCTTATCTACATGTATACAATATATATTGTATATGTATATATTTCTTGAAACACAATAAAGATAGTTGCAAGTCCATTTTAGATGGAACAATTAAATATTAAGAGGTTCTTGTCTCGTGAAATATTGCTGTATATGACTAGTGAGTGAGAGACTTATGTGGGGCCTTGTAAGTGACTACTTCCATGTTGTGATATTTCGGTAATTAAATAATTGGAAAGATTATATGGAGGAGCATGCCCCAAGACCCTAAAAATGTCATCAACTTGTCTAGATGTAACCATGCAGTAACCAGAAGTTGGTTCATGTGATTTTACCTTGGTTACCAATAATTGTTCAGTTACGTGAATTTTATTTGCATAACCTAATCAATTACTTGATGCAATTACTTTAGCCCATGCATTGAACTCACATTTTAAGGACAACATTTCCAGTTGATAATGTAAGTTTAAACAAAATAAACTATAAAAACATTATTACAAATCATTAATGAAAACTTGTGTTTCTTTCATCTTTTAATGATTGACAATGGAACCAATTGGCAGTTTACGTGACTCTAAAAGTAGTGTAACCACATGTACAGAACAGTTCTTAAGAATGATTATTCCTTTACCCTGATAACCCACATGTATGTGTTTAACGGACCTAAGTGACTAAGTGGCTACTTCCATGTGCTATTTCTTCAGTGGTGCTCGATTGTTGATGTGGTGATTCATCCAGTCAACCTTGGTGATTGTGTACTGTTTGTTTGATTGGAAGAAAATCTGTGTGACAGTGATTGTGGCAGGCACTAATTTAGGATTGCGAAAGATGGAAAAGTAACTTTTCGTTTCTTAGAAGAAAGGGGAGAAGTTGAATAATATTTAGCAAAGCAGTGTTTCTGTCAGAAAGAAATTTTTGGGTATGGTGCTATGGAATAGAATGCAACCACAGTCAACAGAGAATATTGGAGGGGGGGAGGGGGGCCTCCCTCAGAAAGCTGGGATGTCATTAAACATTCATTCTTTCATTCATTCCCTCAGAAAGAAAATAGGTTAGGGTTAACAAAATCATACAGTAATGATGAGTAATTAATTTTGTCAAAATATTAGCCTTAAAAAAAAAATCTGCCAAAAACTTTGGGTATAGCCAAAAGTGAACACTATTGGTTTATTGGTACCTTTTGTAGAGTTTCGTCATGTTCCACGTTTATTCAGAAAGGTTCTGAATTATATGCTAGATCTGAGTTGTAATATTTCAGTATCAGATACTACACTAATAAACTTTTAAACAAAACAGTTCAGTATTTTAGTTAAAATGTGACAGTGTTAAGTAATTAATAATTAATGTGTCTTACCAAAATTCAAATAATAATCAGTGTTTTTTGGCATTAGTGAAATAAGGCCGACTTGGAACCAAACAATGCTTGCCCAATAACTGCAAATGGCACCACATGTTGTTTTTCAGTCGGGGGCTAAAGTGAAACAAGGGACCAACAAAACAAGCCAAGAATGTAGATAAAGATTGAGTGAGACACGGGCACCACTCGGAAGTGGATGTAGGGCTTTAGATTGCACCAATCAATGAACGCTTGAATAAGCAAGCCCAAATTCGGTACAAACTAGCTGATCTCAATTATTTTACCTTAAAAACACTGAAATGGTAAATGATCAAAATAACTTGAAATGCATTTCTGAATATCTACAACTGTTTACCAGCTGTTAATAACATTACTACTCTTAACAAAACCTTAGAGTGCTCAGAACAGACTCCAAAAAGCCTGTTGTGTCCAAATTAATGAGTTCTGAAGCTCTGGCAATGTGTTATACAGCTGGCATTAAACATGATGTTTATTGTGTGACTCTTGTTACTAAAATCAGATTAGGTCCAAAATATGGCAACTTTAGTGTGTCACTACCACTAACAACTGTAATTTGAGAAGTCTTTCAACAAATTAAAACAAATAAAACAATGTCTTTTTGCAGGTTAGATTAGTGCCTGTGATTTTTGTCCTGATTAGCAGTGTGATCTGAACAGATGGAGAAAAAACTAGTGCTTTTTTGTTTCTTCTCTTTTTTTTTTTTTGTATTTTGTGTGTGTGTTCCACCAGCTGTGTGTTATTAATAATGGCACTTTATGTAACATAGGGGACTTTTGTACATATGCAAGTGAACACTTGTATATGTAACATATGTGTCCTGTCATGTTCATGTTATCTAGAACGTATTTGTATATAGTGTGTGTTTTACATCTTTGGAAGTGGCTGTTCGTTTTATGGATGGTCATCCACATGTTGTGTCTGACAATAGGAGCAAGCATAATGTGTAATGGGGCATCTGTGTCTACACGAGGAAGAGTCAGTGTACATGTAAATGTATTGTGAGTATACTGATCTGTTGTTGAAGTTGGTATACATGTATATGTATTGGCAGTGAGTATATATGTATACATTTTAGACGTGTGTATTTGTTGTGGAAGGGAGTATAAATGTGTATGTAATAAAGTGACTATACGTTTATATGTATTGCAAGTGAGTATATGTGTGTAATGGAAGTGAGTATACATATACATGATTGTAGTAGAAGTGAGTATACATTTTAGAAGTGAGTACATTATATATGTATGTTGTGGAAGAGAGTGTAAAAGTATATGTTTTAAAGTGAGTATACTGTGGTATGTATTGGAAGTGAGTATGCATACGTATGTACTGAAGTGAGTATACTTATATGTTTTGGTAGTGCATATGTGTATATGTACTGGAAGTGAAAACTTTGTATGTATTAGAAGCATATATGTAGACAGTGGCGTAGTGTGGGCGGGGCTACTGGGTTGGTTGCTTCAGGTGCAAAATTCTGGACTGGTGGAATGGAATCGGGGAGTGTTTACGGTCCACTGGTTAGGGGATGCAATACTTGCCTTGCCCCGGGCGCTGGCAACCCATGCTATGCCACTGTGTAGATGTAGAAGTGAGTGTACGAGTGTATGTATTGGCAGTGAGTATGTGTATATGTTATGGAAGGCAATATGCTTGTATTTGTTGATGGTGTAGAAGTGAGTTTGTGTATATGTTGTGTGTGGAAGTCTGCATTCATATGTACCAATACCATATTCAGACCATAATTATGACTTCTATAAAAGTTAAACATCGATCGTTTTCCAAGCATGTCAGTCCCAAAATACAATAATTAATTTTCTGTTGTAATCATTACAATTTAATGTCATCCCATTGGTCCAGCCGTTGCAATGCGAGTGTTTATTTCTTGATGAGCCTAAAAATAACGTTGTTATGAAACGTTATACTTTATGTTAGTATTTTGTCTTATTGAACATTATTATTTAGAACCAAAAAATAATTCAAAATAAAATATCAACTTTTAGTGTCATTATTAGTAAGTACGTTTGAAATTTAATTATAAGACTTGTCAGTTATTTGTTTTTACGTTCATCTGGGTATGAAAAAACAATGATCTGCAAACTTATGCGTGAATGGCTACACCAATTCACACATGTTGCAGATGATTTTTTTTTTTTTTTCATATCCCGATGAATGTAAAAGAAATAACAGACAATCCTTAATTAAAATACAACAGTTTGCAAACAAATAAATACTCAAATTATGTTAAGGCAATCATGCCGCCTTATTTATGTTAATTAGCTGACTACTGAGCAGTCTGTCATAGAAATAAATTCCACACACACACAGCATGCAAGAAATAAAACAGGATAATATTTGTCAAAACTACAAAATAATAAAAATATGTCCATGCAGTAGGTAGTTTAAGAAATGCAGTCAGTGGGATACTTGTATATGTATTGAAATGAGTATATTTTTATCTGTTGTGGGAATAAGTATATTTGTTAGTTTTGTGGTTGCGAGTATACATGTATCTGTTGTGAAAGAGTATATCTCATCTACATGTATATCTGTTGTGGAAGTGAGTATAACTTTTTTTGTGCATGTGAGTATACTTGTATGTGTTGTGGAAGTGAGTACACTTATAGTCCGTCCCATCCTCCTACAAAAATAATTTGTAAACATTTTCAGTTTGGTTTGACTAAGAACACTAAAGAAGAAAAGTAAAAGTGTTTTGGAAATAACCAAAAAAATACTATTTTTGTTTGCAGTTTAGAAAACAAATTTTCTCAGAAATAAATAGCATGTAGTAAATTCCATAGTATAAAGACATTCCCTGTAGGAAGACTATGTGTTGTGGATGTGAGTATTCTTGCATCTATTGTGGACATGTATTTTTTGTGTTGTAGAAATCAGTACATGTGATTGTATGTAGTGTATGTACATGTAGATTGTGTGAAAGTGAACATCAACAAGTGTCTAATTTTTAAGTGAGTATATCTGTTTATTTGTGGATTTGAGTATACTTATGTATGCTGAGAAAGCGAGTACATTTAGTATATGTTGTGGATGTGAGTATACTTGTTTATGTTGTATACATAAGTATACATGAATGTATGTAGTAGTTTGTGTGAAAGTGAACATGCAACAAGTCTAATTTTTAATTTTTTTTTTTTTTAATGTTAAAATATTAAATGTACATGTGAGTAAAAGATATGGTTATGAAATATATTATTAAAATATATAATAGCCAGGTTTGTTTGTAGTTTCTCCTATTTCTCTACAGTTGGTAGAATTTTAAAAATTACATTCAGTTTGTGTAAGCATTCTGTTGGCTCTTATCACTGAGTGGTGAACTTGTTAAAGGCAATCTGTCACGGATGTAAGGACCTTATTTCACTAAAAGTGGATAATAAATGAAAATTACATTAAAAAAATTAAAAACAAATCAGGCTATGAAATCATCCTAACTGAACCATGATGGAGTGAAATCCATGTCAACCCTCTCGGCAATTTTACTTTTTTAATTATAGACCATTGCCATAATTCATTTATTTTTACAAAATATCATTAATAAATGGAGTATAGTGGTTACGCAGATAGTTGAATAAATGTACATTTAGGGACAAATCAAATTTATATCGTTTCGAGTAATACTTAGGTCATTTAATAGTCAATAGTCTGTGACAATATGCCTTTAAAATGTTTGTCATAACTTGTTTATTTTACTTAAGGATTCAACTTTAATTTTCTATTCAGGCAATACACACACACACACAGACTCATTAAAAAAATGGAAAGAAGTAATGTAGCATAGAGTCCATGATAAATCCTTATAATTAGATTAATTTGCATATTTAAACCAAAAGCGTTCTTGAATCAATCTAGCATACCTATGATAATTCTTCCAGTTGGTCATGGGTGGGAGAATGTGTAAAAAGTGGTGGACTGTCGAGGGAAAGGGAATCTTCTAATGGGCTACTCTATTCTGTTATAATGAATTTAAAACAATAGGCATCAGTTTGTACAAATCAAACCTGTCATATAGATTTGAGAAGTTTGCTGTCTGAACCTATCAACTGCCATGTTAATAATGAACAAGATTTCCGAGAGTACGGCTAAATCAATACATGTTCCCTAGCAGGTCCCCTACTAATTTCTTGTCTTCTAATTTGAAGGACCATAACTGAAAAATTGATCAGTCGCCATGAAAGTCAAACTTGATCTTTAACAGTACATGATAAAGCTATACACAAAATTGTAGCTGAAGTAAATCAGGAATTTTGTTTTTCATATCTCCTAATTTCAAGGGCCATAACTCTGTCAAAAATGGGTAAATCGCCATAAAAGTCAAACTTAATCTGTAACTGTATCTGATAAAGCTATACACAAAAAAAACCCACGAAAACTATGTGGGACAGACAGACACATGGATGGAGACGAAACCCAAAGTCTTCTCCAGCACTGAAAAGAACAACTAGGCAAAAGGTTGGACTAGTTTATTATGGTTGAGCTAACAAAACTAGATTTTGTTGAAACATTCTTTAGGTGAAAAATAATCAATTCAAATTTCTTGCCAATTCATGAGAGATTCTATTATCTTCTAGTAGCTAACAAATTTTAAATATTTATTGTTTAACTGGTATTCAAGATACTGCTGAATGAAAATGACAAATCTAGTTGTAAAAAATTACAGAGTATTGTGTGTGTGTGTGTAATTCAAGGTAGTTCTTATAAGCATACATTTATATACTTGTATGATATAAATTATAGCGTATTCTAGGTAGTATATGGCTCTATGTTCCTTTCCAATTTCATGAGCTTTGGTCAACATCATTTTATTATATATTGTTATTAATGTACATATCTGCAAAAACAAAGCAGGTTTTAATGGACAAGTTAATGTAAGAGAAAGAAAAGATGTTCCTTTCCGATTTCATGAGCTTTGGTCAACATAATTTTATTATATATTGTTATTAATGTACATATCTGCAAAAACAAAGCAGGTTTTAATGGACAAGTTAATGTAAGAGAAAGAAAAGATGTTCCTTTCCGATTTCATGAGCTTTGGTCAACATAATTTTATTATATATTGTTATTAATGTACATATCTGCAAAAACAAAGCAGGTTTTAATGGACAAGTTAATGTAAGAGAAAGAAAAGATGTTCCTTTCCGATTTCATGAGCTTTGGTCAAACAATTTTATTATATATTGTTATTAATGTACATATCTGCAAAAACAAAGCAGGTTTTAATGGATAGGTGTTAATATAAGAGAAAGAAAAGTTAGTATAGTGGTAATATGCTCATTAAACCATCAAAGATCATTGTACATGCAAGTGGGATGTTGACATACATGTATGTTATTACCTAATATTCACCATGTTTCACTATGATACAGTCATACAGTAATATTCACCATCTAAAGACATGGGATATAACTAATATTCACAATCTGAATATAACATTTTAAACACTAATATTCATCTCACTATAACATAAGCATTAACTTAAATGCTACAGTAATATTCACTATTTTATTCAGATAAACTGATTATAACAGTGATATTTACTTTCAGGTAACATGGGCTATAACAGTAATATTCTGTATCTCTCACAGTGACTCGTGATATAGTAATATTCCCTAACTATACAAGGGTTGTACGTGTAATATTCACTATCTCAGTATGATATGTTACAACAGTAATATTCATTGTTTATGACATACAGGTCGTAATAGTAATATTCACTATTATCATCAGTATAACACATGTAATATAACAGTAATTTTCACCGTTATACAATAAGGTTTAAAAAAAAATGTTTTCCAAATGGGGATAGCGGTGAAAATATACTACACATGAAATATTAGTTTCCCAAACGTGAAAATTATTCAACTTTAACATGGTCTAAAATGCTAATTTTCAATGTGTGAAAATGACTGAACTTCAACAACATCTGAAACAAGTTTTTCAAGTATGAAAATTACTGAATTTCAACAAGATCTGATATGTGAATGACAGAACAGTTACCGTAATCGAGATTTGTATATCTGCACAAAGACGTCAAGGTGGTGACTGCCACTTCTCAAAATATTTTCTAATGTGCTAACAGGAGGTCTGACACTCAAATGTGGAAATTACTAAATTTCAACAAATTCTGAAACTCGTTTTCCAAGGGTTGGAATTGCTGAATTCCAACATGATCAACTCAGTTTTTCAAATGTAGATATTACTGAATTTCAACCAGGTCTGAAACACTTGGGTTCCCCAAAGTGGATATCATTGCGTTTCGAGTGATTGTGTTGCTGCATTTTCTCTGGTAATGGCCACTTTGTTTCTGTAGAGGTATATCTGTGTCACTTTCTGCATCGACGATATGTATCCCATCTGGTTCAGTCGATTGATTACAGAGAGATGGTCGCTGGACGCTGGCGTGTTACAACAATAATCTTCACCCACTGGCGACGTCGATTTTAAAGAAAGAGTACTATCCGCAGATAACAGCTCTTTAAACGAGATGTTGTCTTCACGAGCCCATTTCACAGACTTCACGGAAAGGATGCCAGACTTGTTGCGAAGTAGCATGTTGGACTGGAACTTCTGGAATGTTTTCCGAAGTGCACACATACAGGATGAGACATTTTTGTGGAACCTACGCAGATTGCGCTTCATGTAGACGGAGTGCCGCATGATGGTGGGGATGTCGAGGAGAATTATCACCAGGAGGATGATGCCTACGATGCTTAGAGAGATGATCCCAACACCATACGAGCCGTCAGCTTCCTTGAGCTCGGGTAGAAATGTCTTGCGGACAGCTGAAATTAATAAAACAAACCGTACGTGTAAGCGATACGTTCTGGCTGCAATGGAACTTCGTCACTGCTAAACTGACTAAAACAAACCGTACATGTAAGCAAAATATAAATTCTGGCTGCAATGGAACTTGCGTCACCGCTAAATTGAATAAAACAAACCGTACATGTAAGCAATGATAGTCCTGGCTGCAATGGAACTTCGTCACAGCTGAAATTAATAAAACAAACCGTACATGTAAGCAATGATACGTCCTGGCTGCAATGGAACTTGCGTCACAGCTAAAATGAATAAAACGAACCGTGCATGTAAGCAATGATACGTTCTAGCTGTAATGTAACTTTGTCACAGCTAAAATGCTGGATCTCGATTATTTGTGCAATTCGAACATTAACGTTAATTTTAGGACTAGGGCTAGTTTAAACTGAGAATAAAAGTTTTTGAAATTCTTAGACAAGTCAGGGTACATCGTCCTCCAAAGTGACAGTTCACTTATATACAAGAAACAAAGCATATAAAAATGTTTTATGGTGACTGTTTTGTGTAAAGACAGTAATTGTGATTATGGTAGCTTTTTGCAGTTACGGTCTGTATTCTTGAATACAACATGCAGAGGAACATAATTCAAAGCTAGGCCCATAGGAACGATATCTGGAGTGGGAGGACACAAACCAGAGTTTCGTCCTCAAGTTGGGGTGTGTGTGGAGGGGTTGGGGGGCTGATATACTATGACCCATTCAAACAAGGAAATAATAATCTCCAATTAAAATATCACTTTTTCTGACATTCTTACATGTCAACCTAAATTGTTGTTTTTTTATCTAAGCCGAATATAGGTTATATAGTTTAAAAATTTAGTTTTCATTACAGACCCTTCTGAATGACAAAACTGTTATCTGCGATCAAGACTGTACAATGAGCTTTGGGGAATTTCAGTATGGTGCCTCATCTATAGGACAGCCACTTTGGAGGAGATCTTTTACTGAATAATCCTTCTTGAACCGACACAAAGAGGACCGTCACTCCTAGAGCAGTTTACTAAGACTCATCAAGCCGAATTTAAGTTACAGTTACAAACCTGCACAAGTAAGACTTTCGCCAAGCCAGTTTCCTTCAGGACCGCAGACCAGTGTCCAGTTGACGAGATTGTCCAGGTCTTCCTGGTAGAAACACTCGTAGTACGTCTTATCTAAGTATTCCAACCCAGACGAGTTCATCTTTGCGCCTGCTTTCAAGGGTGCACGTCCACAATTCACAACTGAAATTACCCAAATATAGGCCTACCAGAGTACATAATTTAAATATCCAAGATATCCCTTATCATATCGCTGTATAGTAAGGTCCCAACAGTTTGCTAGTCAGAATTAAAATTTCGCTATGTTCTAATAGTTATAAAGCGAAATAAACATGATGCATGATTATTTAAACCATATTTATTATCATAAAATTAATGGTGGTCATGGATTGGTCAACAGACAATGCCTATATTAAAATATCTACCATTGCGACCACTAAGTATTTCTAGGAACTAGAAACTATCAACACAACAATTTAACTTTCGTTAAACTATATACAAATGTATATATAAATGTATTTATATATGCGGATGGGGTCGAATATATTAAAAATAAATAGAAAATGCACCGTGTGTTCACAAATAATGAAAGTTCCAAGAGAACTTACTTTCACAAATTAAGTCGCTTCCACTCCATACTGCCGTCTCCAGACAGTAGCGTGACTGATCGCCAGTTGCTCGTTTGTATCCCAAGATGCACCTGTATGTAGCGGTAGATTGGTATTCAGTTGATCCGTAATTCAGTATGGTGTTGGAAACCATCACTGGAGAAGGACAGTGAATAACTGTAAAATATGAAACGACATGGACAGGAGAGTGAATAACTGTAAAATATGAAACGACATGGATAAGAGATTGGATAACTGTAAACTATGAAACGGCATGGATAGGGTTTCTGCCAGATAGTAAAATGGGTATGGCGTCACACCCAAATACTTTTGCAGATTTTTTTTAACTTTTAAATTTAAAGTTAACTTTTTGACGTAACCCATTTTCTTTCTGGGGGAGCCCCCCTCCACCCCCTATACCCCTTGTTGACTGACTGTGGTTGCATTCAATTCTATTGCGCCATACCTAAAAAGGTCTTTCTGGCAGAAACGCTGAGAGTTGATAACTGTAAAATATGAAATGACACGAATAGGAGAGTGGATAACTGTACAATATGAAAAACAAGTGAAGGCCGAGATCCATAAAATTCATTTAGGGGGGCCCAAATGACAAGAGGCGGAATGCCAAGGGAACTTTGGGGAAGGTTTGGAGGGCGATCGTAAAAAAAAAAAAAGAAAATTAAAGAGGCATTCCTGAGTTTGCTGCACGTTTTAAGATGTTATCGACAAACAAGAAACATTTTAACGATTGTAATTACATATCAAATATATTTTTCTGCATAAAATAGTGGCTGTATATTAAACGAGTTTCTGATCGTTCTAATATTTGTACTAGGTTAAATTTCATCTTGTTTCCTATAATATTGTTTTTTCGTACGTACGAAATTATCTGAAGACAAAATGCAGTTTGGGCTTCTTACAAATATTAAGACGACCAGAAACACATTGAATATACAGACACTAATATTCTAAACAAGAAAATATATTTAATATGCAAGTTTAATCGTAGAAATATTTTATTAGTCGGAAACATCTTACAATGCAGCAAACTCAGGAATGTCCCTTTAATATATAATAAAATTGTAATTACATATCAAATATATAACCGTCACAAAATGTAGATCGGGGGACTTACAAATATTAAGACGACCGGGACCCTGAATATACAGACCCCCCCCCCTCCCACCCCCCCCTCCCCGAAATCCGCCTCTGAATAATACAAAACAACATACTGCTAGATGTGAATGTTTAGTTGTAAATACAATACTCTTACACGTGAATGATAACTGTAAAATACAAAACAACACTGCTACACGTGAATGTTTAGCTGGAAATACAATACTCCTACACGTGTATGATAACTGTAAAATACAAAACAAAACACTGCTAGACGTGAATGTTTAGTTGGAAATACAATACTCCTACACGTGGATGATAACTGTAAAATACAAAACAAAACACTGCTACACGTGAATGTTTAGTTGGAAATACAGTACCCCTACACGTGAATAATAACTGTAAAATACAAAACAACATACTGCTACACGTGAAAGTTTACTTGTAAATACAACACTCCTACACGTGAATGATAACTGTAAAATACATGTTTAGTGTTAAAACAACATACTGCTACACGTGAATGTTTAGTGTTAAGAACATAACACACTGCTACAGGTGATTGTTTAGCGTTAAGAACATAACACACTGTTACACGTGATTGTTTAGCGTTAAGAACATAACACACTGCTACAGGTGATTGTTCAACTTTAAGAACATAACACACTGCTACCCGTGAATGTTTAGTGTTAAGAACATAACACACTGCTACAGGTGAATGTTTAGTGTTAAAACATAACATACTGTTACACTTGAATGTTTAGTGTTAAAACACAACATACTGCTACAGGTGAATGTTTAGTGTTAAAACACAACATACTGCTACACACGAATGTTTAGTATTAAAACACAACATACTGATACACGTGAATGTTTAGTTATAAAACACAACATACTGCTACACACGAATGTTTAGTGATAAAACTCAACATACTGATACACACGAATGTTTAGTGATAAAACACAATATACTGCTACGCACGAATGCTTAGTATTAAAAAACACAACATACTGCTACACGTTAATGTTTAGTGATAAAACACAACATACTGCTACACACGAATGTTTAATGATAAAACACAACATACTGCTACACGCGAACGTTTAGTGATAAAACACAACATACTGCTACACGCGAATGTTTAGCGTTAAGAACATAACATACTGCTACACGCGAATGTTTCATGATAAAACACAGCATACTGCTACACGCGAATGCTTAGTGTTAAAAACACAACATACTGCTACACACGAATGTTTAGTGTTAAAACACAACATACTGCTACACGCGAATGTTTAGTGATAAAACACAACATACTGCTACACGCGAATGTTTAGTATTAAAACATAACATACTGATACACACGAATGTTTAGTGGTAAAGCACAACATACTGCTACACATGAATGTTTAGTGTTAAAGCAACATACTGCTACACGTGAATGTTTAGTATTAAAACATAACATACTGATACACACGAATGTTTAGTGGTAAAGCACAACATACTGCTACACATGAATGTTTAGTATTAAAACACAACATACTGCTACACACGAATGTTTAGTGTTAAAGCACAACATACTGCTACACGCGAATGTTTAGTGATAAAACACAACATACTGCTACACGCGAATGTTTAGTATTAAAACATAACATACTGATACACACGAATGTTTAGTGGTAAAGCACAACATACTGCTACACATGAATGTTTAGTGTTAAAGCAACATACTGCTACACGTGAATGTTTAGTATTAAAACATAACATACTGATACACACGAATGTTTAGTGGTAAAGCACAACATACTGCTACACATGAATGTTTAGTATTAAAACACAACATACTGCTACACACGAATGTTTAGTGTTAAAGCACAACATACTGCTACACGAATGTTTAGTGTTAAAGCACAACATACTGCTACACATGAATGTTTAGTGTTAAAAACACAACATACTGCTACACGTGGGCGCTGTTCCAGACCATTTCCCGTTGTTCTGACAGGTCCTCTGTAAATTGCCCGCTGTCAGGTTGTAGCCTTTGACACAACTGTAGGTGATGATCGAATTGTAAGTGACAGAACTTCCAACAAAACTTGCGTATGGTACGAAAAGATCTCCTCTGGGACAAGTTACCACTGTAATGTGAGATAGAAAGTTAAAACTGAGAGAGAGAGAGAGAGAGAGAGAGAGAGAGAGAGAGAGAGAGAGAGAGAGAGAGAGAGAGAGAGAGAGAGAGAGAGAGAGAGAGAGAGAGAGAGAGAGAGAGAGTAATCAGACAGACGGTATTAATAGAGACGAAAATAAATAGTGCCGTTTGTCAGACTAGTTTCAATTGCGGATGAGGACGAGGATGTCAGTTGGGTGCAGTGAAGTACCCAGACACTGCACTCGTAGAGGTTACTGAGACAGGTAGGTGAAGGTGTGGACAGCTCAGAAGACAGAGTCGAAGGACACTGATAGACAGGGTCGAAACAGACTGAAGTCGTATTAGAAATTGGAAAGAGTTTTAGTTTTTTTATTAAGATAATAAGAATGACATATAGATAGAGGCTGAGAAATGAGAAGATGAATGAAAGTGTGAGCCAGCTGGATTACCTATGCATATTGGCTGCTCTCCACTCCACTTAGCAGATTCGTTACATATTCTCCAAGAGTCGTCCGAATCTATCTTGTAGCCCACGTTGCACCTGTACTCCACCTCGCTCATGAATATGGTCGAGTTGAAGGATTTCTTCCCGTTAGTCAAGTTTGGAGGTTCACCACAATCAACAGCTGTAAAGGAAGGAAGGAAATGTTTTATTTAACGACGCACTCAACACGGTTATATGGCGTCGGACATATGGTTAAGGACCACACAGATATTGAGAGAGGAAACCCGCTGTCGCCACTTCATGGGCTACTCTTTTTGATTAGCAGCAAGGGATCTTTTATATGCACCATCCCACAGACAGGATAACACATACTACGGCTTTTGATATACCAGTCATGGTGCACTGGCTGGAGCGAGACATAGCCTAATGGGCCCACCGACGGGGATCGACCCCAGGCCGACCGCGCATCAAGTGATCGCTTTTATTACCGGGCTACGTCCCGCCCCACAGCTGTAAAGTGTAAATTATAATCATGAAAAACTGTCACTCGTTAACTTTGGGGGCGGGAGTTAGCTCAGTCGGTTGAGTGCTCGCTTGAGGTGCTTGCGTCGCAGGATCCAACCACCTCGGTGGCATTCAGTCTTACATTATAATATTTGGGACATTCAATCCCACATTATATCTGTTTACTTTATACAGACATTATTACGATGTTAATAGGGACTGAAATTTTATCTACAATACCAAGTGTTCCTTTTGTTTCTTACTCTCAGTATATTCAAACAAAAAGTTGCAAGATAAATGGTATGTAAAGGATAAGGATGTAGTATTACATTTCTCACATATCTTCAAAATGAGGTTTAGAAGTTTAAAAGTCTTAAATTACAAACCAAAATATATTTATGACAATTGGAAGATTAACCGAAAGCGTTAATTTCACTGGAGTTCAGGTAATCACCTAGAAGCAGCTTCTTCACGTGTGATATTGCCATGTGCTATCAACTATTTTCCAGTTGCATATATCAGGTAACAAAACGTCTATCGGTTATGCAGGGGGTAGGAAGGGGAGAGGGGGCTTAGACTGTGAAAAGCGAAGTTTATGGTGGGTGGGTGGGTGGAGTCATACTCCCCCGGAAAACATATTGGAAACCAAAAAAATTGCTTGACCTCCGAACCCCCTATTCCTTGCACACGTTCCTGATTTTGAGAGAATTTTTGATGGTCTAACTTACGTTTGCAGGAAACCGGCCCCGCATAAAAGGGATCATCAATCCAGGTGCCAAGCTTACTGCAGAATTTGCGCCCTTTGTTGGCCGACACCACGGCCTTGTACCCGCCATCGCACACCTCATCGACCTGCGTGAGAAACCACGTTGTTTTCCGTTGACAACTCGGCGTTTATGTCAGCCGGTCCTATGAGGATTGGACACGTGACTGTGTAAATTAGAAATAAACCAATATGAAATTTATTTTTCACATTGCGACCAACAAGCCCTTTCCAATTGTCTGAAAGAAAAACACTCCCACTCCCATAAACTATTTTAAAAAAAACCCACCTAAAAAAAGAAACAAACCAACAAATCAACGAACAACAACAACCACCACCAAAAAATAATACAGACGCACACCCCTCCCATACTTTCATTAACAGGCTACCTAAGAATAAATAGGACCACCAGACATTCTCACGCCCCCCCCCCCCCCGCACCCCACCCCTAGGTTTGTTTGAAAAACAAACTTTCACCAATAGGATACCTGAGAATATGATCGCCTGACCCCTCCACAGTTTTGCTTGAGAAACGTACTTTCACTTATATAGGCTACTCTGGAATGAACCATTTCAAACACCGTCCGTCGATGGTCAAATGTTACATCCTATTGCGTATACAGTTTTAAAATATATGTACTACAAAATGTTTGTTTTCTTTAATGATACCATCAGAACACGTATCGAAATAACCATACAGATTTATAGATTTATTTCTGACAGATTAATATTCTGCTACCAAAAGATGGACATTGTACGAACCTGAATGACGTTTGATGCACGTGCTCTCGCAGACTACGTTCATTTCGTTTGGCTGAGTCTCACAGTGGCCTAGCTTCGCCCGCTCGACGCAGTCACATGCAATATCTAGCGTGTCCACTGAAATAAAAAAAAAAAGTTATTGTTTCAACTTTGGTTTGTTTATGAATAGAACTCCACTAGAACACGTTGATTTATTAATCGTCAGCTACTGGATGCAAACATTTCCTATTTCTGACACACAGTCTTTAGAGGAAAGTCGCCACAATTGCCCATTAGCAGCTACCTTGGATCCTTCACATGCACTTCCATACAGACAGAACAGGATGAGAGAAAAAAATCGTTGAATGGGTCCACCGAGGAAGTTCAGTCTTACGACCCATTAACCTCAGGCGAGCGCTCTTCCCAATGAGCTCCACTGCAATCAAAGTTAAAGTTTGTTTTTGTGTAATGACACCACTAGAACACATTGATCTATTAATCATCGGCTATTGGATGTCAAACATTTTGTAATATTGACATGTAGTCTTAGAGAGAAAACACGGTAAATGTTTTCAGTAGTAGTAAGGGATCTTTTTTAATATGCACCATCACAGAAGACAGGATAACACATACCCTGTCTTTGATACACTAGTCGTGGTGCACTGGCTGAAACGAGAAATAGCTCAATGGGTCCACCGACGGAGATCGATCCCAGAGCGACCCCGCATTAAACGAGCGCTTTACCACTGGGCTACGTCCCGCCCCTCCACTGCAATCGATGACATCCCACCACCATGCCAGTATCGACTCCTAGTGACGTCAATTCTTACTGATCTCACTTCTTACTGAACTCACTCCTTACCAATCTCATGTATTACTGACTGAACTCCCGTCTTACTGATTTGACGTCCTAATGATCTCATTTCTTACTGACCTCATATCTTAATGAACTCACTCCCTACTGATCTCACGTCTAAAGGCTTGCTCATCTCACCTTTTACTGATCTGACTTCCATCTGATCTTAATCTTCGTTAAGTCCTCTTAGTGATCTCACGTCTTACCCATCCCACGTCTCACTGCTCTCTGATTTACTGATCTCAATTCTTACTGGTATTACTTCTCACTGACCCCACTCTTACTAATCTCGCTTACATCAAACAGATGAGGTATGTGAGCAAGTAGATCAAAATCTTGAGAAGTCATCAAACAGCCTTAATTTGTGAACACGCAGCTAATAAACTGTAACTACGTAATATAAAAGACAGTTCTTCAACTTACCTGGACAGACGCACGGATTGTTACACGAGAGAGGACACTTGGACATCATATAGCTCGGGTTAAGTTCACACTGGTGAACGCTGGACTTGTAGGCGCACTGGAAATGGTTGTCCCTACATCCAACTGTAATACACAAAGATTCATTCAGCTTCCAATCGTTGGTTTGGTTTTAATAGTTAAGCAATTAGAATAGTTCATTAAATTCCTCCACCCCCACCAGTGACGCGCCATTGTTAAACGATTATTTGTAATATTACATGACAAAGATGGGGAAAATTTCTAAACACGGGCGGGGAAAAGCAATTGGAACTGGTCAGAATCTGAAATAGAAAATCATCTGTTTTATGGCATCAACATAATTCTGAACGGTATTACAGAACATGGTAGAATGCACCAGATAGACATTCTGACCCATGCATTGTGAGGACAAATATAAAGTATTGAATGTTATTTAACATGATTAAGGAACTCAGTAGTATGACTTTTTCAGGATAAATCAAGTACTATGACAAGTGCCACCATGTAGCGTAGTACAATAACAGCTCGGGTATTACACGCTTTGACAGTACCAGACGAAAATCAAATACTATGCATTGGTACGGTACTGTACATTTTAACAGATATAAAGGAACTAAAACGAGATTTCGTGTATGGCATATTTCATAACTGGTCAACACCTTGCCCAAAAATTCAAATTATCAGCTCAAACTGGATATTGCCTTCAATAAGTTTGTACATGTAAATCAGAAATTCATGATGTACAAACATTAATATCATAAGCAAGAAAATGTAATTAATATCCATTTTTATTCATTAAAAGCCTTGTTAGCAGGGGAATGTTTAAATGTCTGTAAAGTCAGGAATGCCCCTTAAAGAGTCATGGCTGTCATTACTTAATGAAGTATAATGATGAAGACAGCACTTTAGTATATATATATTATATATATATATATATATATATATATATATATATATATATATATATATATATAATATCTATGTATAATATAATATATATGTATGTATATATATATATATATTACACACACACACACACACACACACACACACACACACACACGTACATACATACATACATACATACATATATATATATATATATATATATATATATATATATATATATATATATATATATATATATATCGGTGTGGTATAATGTGTTCATTAAAATTATACTGATGAACAGTATGAAATTGTATTTCATCTGACACCAAAAGGTAATTTCCATCCGACACCAAAACTAAAGTGCCTATAGAAGACAACGGGTTAATCAGAGAAGTAAGTTTGTTAATCTAGATTTCAAAAAAAAAAAAAAAAACATTAGTTAATCAAAGTTCCCTCATATAATTTTGATAGAATGTTGCATTGATTCTGTTAAGTTGGCATCTTTGATTTCTATCAATGTCCGACACCAAAACTATCTAAACTTCACCAGTCAAAATGGGTTAATAAAGGAATTTGTTTTAAATGGTATTAATGCAGCTCCTCGTGCCTCCTACGAAACCATATTACTTTACTTCCTAATATGGATGACTTAAAAAGAATTCAAGAGCAAAGATTCAAATTCCACCCGACACCAAAACTAGTATTTTGAAACTATGTCCTGTAGCAGTACAAATGATAGCGAGATAGCTATTATTGTGTAATGCGTCAAGATGTGGGTTTGGGGCAGAGAACATTTAAGCTTACGAGACGGGGGGTGGGGGGGGGGGGGGATCGGGGGAGGGGGTTAACTGCCTCCTTGATGGATCAAATCTTCGCATTTGTGCTAAAATGATGGAAACGCTCGTGCAAAATGTGCTGGCCTGAAACCTGTTCACCGTGTATTCCACTCACAGTATTCGTTGTTATGCGTAATTATTAGTTTGGAACTAATGCAAAAATTAATAAATGTTGTTATCCAGATTTGGGCATTCACGTTTAATTCGGGTAAAAATCAGCACGCCCTCTACAAAAACTGGAGCTCTTACGCCTATGGCCGAGAATATAAAGTTTGGTGAATAAGCAGCTTCCGTGACAATACAACTTTAGAGTCCAGGGCCCCGTTCCACGAAGTGATCTTAGCCCTATGATAACCTTAAGTGCATAGCTACCTAATACACTTAAGGTGATCTTAGCGCTAAGATTGTTTCGTGGAACGGGGCCCTGGCTCAAATATCTAATAACATCATCCGCATGCTGTGTATATGGCGTTGCCATGGCGTTAGTCTCAGACTCTAATTGAGTCTTCAATCTAGACTCTAATGAAGTCTTTGAGTTTTCTTGGTCGTTGTAAACCTCTACATCAATAACTCTAAACGTTTTATAAGGATTATATGCTAGATGTTTGGTGTTAACTTTGGCTACATATGCTAAAATTACCTCCATAGACTGCGGTCACACAGTACACGGAAAACACGATCCAGTACCACATCAGCAATCGATGATATGGACACCTCCAAAAATAGTTAACAACAATCAATAATTAAAATATGGCTTTACATATAATTCTAATTATACTCTTTTAACACACTTCGTAACACACGTATTTCCAAGAATTGTGAAGAAAAAAGTCGATGAACAATGTACTTCCAGAAATGGCTACAAATGGCTAATGATAAGTACATTTCCATTGATATATTTCGAACACAGGCAAATCATTAGCTAAAATCAAGTAGATTGCACGTCCAGGAGAAATTAACAGTTCCATGTCCATGAAACCTTCATGAGGTAGATACGACTGGCTAATGACGGAGATAGATGGTATCTGATGTTAAGTATATGACTACAAACAAACTGAAAGTCCTTAGAAACTGTGCATCTGCCAGCGAATATGATTAGTACTGCCAAGACATCTGATCTAGACCTATATCATCGTGTCGGGGACAAATAAAATAAACGAATATTGGTGTTGCACTGATAGAAGTCAGCTTTTAAAGGATTAAGTGACTCTTACACACGCTATCGGCAGTTACTAGAAAAAAATAATTATGATTAACAGTGGCAATGATTCATGTTTGTGTCGTCAATGAATGTTGGGTGCCCATTGCGAGTGTTGTCATGTTGACTTGTATAACATCAACTAGCTCACAATGGCATATAGAGGAGGAGCACGGAATAACGCTACAGCGGAAATCGATGTAATAAGTGTATAGCATTTTACCTTGTGTAAACTCACGCGAGGATCTCGTTTATCCTTGTCGCTCTCTGATTAGGTAAAGTTAATTATGTGCAATTACATCTTACACACCTGTACTTTAAATGTAAATCAGTGGAAACCTAGGAAATTCAGAATCTTGGTCGTTGTAAACATCTACAACAATAAATTAATATCCCACAAGTCGTACAATAATATTATTCCCTAAATAATAATTATTGTGGTCCAGTGAATCTACCATTGTAAAGGAAAAAGTCCCAACCCACCACGAATTAAAACGGAAGGAAATGTTTTGTATTTTGTTTTGAGAACTTGGCACCACCAGAATAAACATGCATTATAAGATTACACCAAATATAATGAGTAGAACATATTTTTTTTTGGATGCAAGATTTATGACATTTCTAACTTCATGTCATCGTTTTTACAACCATTATATGGTTATTATTCCTTATTGTATACATTTTATCGGTCTATCATTATACTGGTTTATGGTTACGGCAACTGAAATGATTCTTGTAAGTACATACATTGTATGGCTCTACACTGTTTACCGTCGCACGGTTCATATAATCGCAATACGAAAACCAGTATATTTTTGTCATCTGCTAACCTGTTATTACTGCTAGCCTATTTACCCATGTTTCCAGACGCTGTCGTTCATATACATACAGTTCCATTATTACTGGGTAGTTGGTTATGTCTTAAATGTTAGTTTGTTTATATTTATTTTCGTTCTTATATCCAATTAAGGTTCGAGCACGTCGTCCTGGGCACACACCTCAGCTATCTAGGCTGACTGTCCAGGACAGTAAGTTAATGATTCGTTTGTTAGTGGTTAGTGGTGTTAAATGGGTGCATTCCCCATGCCACCTCGAGCTCGTGGAAAAGAAGCAGTCATCATTTGGGGAGAATCCACAATATGAGCCATAAATATATAGTTCATTAGTTGTCTCAAGTTCATAAGTTGTGAATATATAGTTCATTAGTTGTCTCAAGTTCATAAGTTGTGAATATCGCTATGGACATGTGTACATACTAATATAAAAAGAAATGAAACGAGAAAATTTAATATTTCTGTAAATATTTGCCCTTGTGGGGGTTTTCTGGAAATCCAGAGGACATATACTATATGGAGTAACCGATTTGTTTGTGCATTGCAGAAATCTGGTGGTTTAAGCCAAATTGGGGAATGTTTGATGCAAATGCTGATCTTGTTATTTGGTCCACCTTTAATATTATAATTCAAGCTTATTCAAAGTGAAGCTTATATAAACAATGAACACTATCAAGCGTATTCTATCAGCGTGGGTGGACATTATAAAAACTTTGTTTGTCCAGCAATCACTATACTAGTATATATTGTCGAGATAATAACAAGTTAAATTTCTAAATGTTTTTGGACACTGACCAAAAATACACTGGTTATGATCAGAAAAGGAATGTTATCGATACCTATTCTTTTATTTTCAGTTGATTATTTTGATTTTTAAAACCTTTTTGCAGACAAGTTATAATTTAAAAATTAGTTGAAATCATGTCATTTACATACAAATGTTTGAAAGTCTGTTCTGTGGAAAACCAGACAACTATAAATTAAAAGCAAGAAATAGATGCACGACTTAATATCAGTTAAGATATTTCACTTTCAAAACCTACTGGTTGTGAAACAGCTCACATAAAAGGACTAGCCTAAGTGTGTAAAGAGCAGAATGGCGTTCGTTGAAAGCAGTTGTCAAATTAATATTTATTTTTCCGATTTTTATTTTTTTATTTATTTATTTTATTTATTTAACTTTTTAAAATTAGTATTCTAAAACAAAACGTCAGACACGTGCCTAACGGAGAGTGTGTGCTGGGTGGGGGTGGAGGGGATTCGTTACGAAAAGAGTCGTTAGTTATATTAAGGTACGTATTGTCCAGCATATTCCAACCTGTCGACTCTCACGTTTTGGTCGTTATTTATTTATTTTTTTTTTTGTTTGTTTGTTTGTTTGTTGTTGTTGCTGTTGTTGTTGTTGTTATTGTTATTGCTATTGCTATTGTTCAAATTGACGCTATCACGTGCAAAATGTCAAATTTCAATCCTTAAAAGTTATAACTAAATAAAGAAATATATACCTTAGAACATTTTGAACGCATATATTATGTTCGTAGGTGTATGTATGTGTGCATATATCATTGTATAGCCTACATGTGTGTGTTTGTGGAGACAGAGATATTCAAAATCCACACAAAAACCCATGGAACCATATATAATTAATTTAAGCAAGGGTTACATATACACATACGCATACACGCGTGCGCGTGTGTTGTTGCTCATTTTTAATTATTTTACACAATTACCATATGAGGGTTTGAATAGGCCTGTTCTTTCTTTGTATTTCTGTCTGATTGTCTGTCTGATTGTCTGTCTGTCTGTCTGTCTGTCTGTCTCTCTCTCTCTCTCTCTCTCTCTCTCTCTCTCTCTCTGTGTGTGTGTGTCTCTCGTGCGTGCGTGCGTGCGTGTATGTTTCGTTAATCATCCACTGCATCTCTATTGCGCGCGTGTCTAACATCATATTTATTACCACAAAGCACACGGAACTTTAGCTTTTCTAATAAATTGCACTTATAGCAGTTTTGCCGTTTTAAATTTCTATCTCACTTTGCAGTAATAACGTGTCCCGTGTAGGCCTAATTGACATATAAGCTATGTATGTGTATTGTGCTGATGAGAAGTAGTCCGCTTGTAAACAAATCATATATATCCTTTTGACTTTGTTTTATGCAGACTTTGATTGTGATTACTGGTTTGGCGATCAGATTAGATTAAATCGATGGCCGTGGAAAGTAAATGCTGTGTTCATGATATTGTGCCACCGGTGAGGCAGGATATGTTCAACTTTCACGAACACCCAGTTTGAGATTCAAGTTCAGTCGTTTGTAAGCGATTTGTGAGTGCAATTAATCTATATGTTTGTATTCAATTAACTCTAATTTACGAGATGTGCTTTAATAGTGATGTCGTTGAACAATACAAACTTCAACTCGTACTACACGCAGCACACAACCCAAGAGCACCCAGGGGTGGAATTTACCAAATAAACAACCAAATGAGTCTTCGTTGAACGAGACTATTTAGTCGCCAACATAAACAAAACTGCAATGCAGTTTACAAATCTTGAGATAATAATCAGAAATATGACATTATTTCAAGAAGTAGATGAGGTTTGAGTAAAACGACACTATTAAACTATTGAACTGTGACGTAATGGATCTGCAGAGTATCTCGCCGTCAACTGCATCATCGCATTTGGAAACGGGCCTTCCGCCAAACGCACGACTGAACTTGAATCTTGAACAGCCTCAACAGGGTAATCCTGCAGATGGGCAGTTTAGAGAGTCAACGGACATCTCTCGCAGACATTCCACTTCAGACTTCGCTCAGCAGATAAGACAGTTAGAAATCGAGGGGAACAAACTGAGGGCGTCATCGGCCAGTGTGTTTGAAATAAGCGCTAGTGGTGAGTTGGTTTCAACTTTCAAGATGGGACATGCCAAGCATGGGAAGTGTAATTAAGGCCAGCCCCAGAATTGATGACATGGGGGGGGGGGATGGGGGTTAGTTTTGGAGCTGATGGCAGCTATTTTACTACCAACTACCAGTAAAATTAAATAAAATACTAAATATATGTTAATGTAATCCCAACCATGCTTTTTTTAAATTTTATTATTTTTTTTTTTTAGTGATTAAGCCATTGGACATAAGGCAGGTAGGTACTGGGTTGGCCTGCTGGTACACTGACTTCTCTCTCACTAACCACAAACACTAACAATAATCCTCTGTCCTGGACTAACTACTACTAAAGTAATGTTTGATTTTTTCAGGACTTTCTCCACTTAACAGTGGAAATGGCACATCAGAGGTGAGTGTATTTAAATATGCATGTGCATTAAACATCAGGGATGGATATATAAATTTATACATATATACATATGTACATGTATGTCATGGTTTTATTTCTGAAATTTTAACTTGATGTCGATGGCATTATCCTGGCAGATCATTTTAGCATAATATCTCTCAACAAAATCAACCCGATTTTGATTATCAATAGTGTATTATTAAAAAATAATTTTTAGTTTTAAAATCAATATTTACAGTTGCCGCCTGCAGTACATGTATTTTGTTTCTGCAGACTTCAAAAGGGCTCTCAACAAACTTGTCATCTCTTACTTCACTGGTGGACATTTGCTCCGAGCAGAAAACTATTGCAGAACTCAGGTATGTGACCTACGTGTAGATGCCTATTATAGAACCACAGTATCAAAACCTCTATAGAAATACAATTACTAAAAACTCTTACATACATGTATGTTATCAAAATATATTAACTGCATTCAATCATATCTTTAGATATATATTTTTTCCCATAAACACCAATGATAATTATGAGAATTCCACATCAATTAATACATACCTTTCCTGTTGTTTATTAAGAAAAATGTAAAAGTAAGGTTCGAACATTAATTGTGCTGCTGCCAGTCAAGCAGTGTGAAAAGACAACACATGTTCTATGTTATTTATTGCCAGATCTGTAGTTCCAACTAGAAAGAACAGATGTGCCAGTGTGTTTTGCTACTTTTGATTCTATGTGTTTCGTTTTTCGACTGGTACTATATATCCGCTAGGCACAGACCCAGCTTTGGTGAGCTATGTGCATTTTGATGAACATGTCAGGCTTTTCTTGTTTTTAATTACAGGGTACAGCTTGACCAGCAGCAGAAGGAGACCGAACAGCTGCAGTCCTACCTACTGCATGATGGGACGTCGGCTGGGCGGGGCTTCGTTACCGTGTCGCCCCCAGGCAGGTCGGCTTTCTCAACCGTGTCAGAACCACCATCCACCAGAGTACTCTGCGAGTTTGATCCTCCGTATGTTTACAGTTCTGTGTTTAGTCAACTCTCTGTATGTTAACACAGTTCTGTGTTTAGCCAGCTCTCTGTATGTTTTATTTTGTGTTTAGTCAACTCTCTATATGTTAACACATTTTTGTATTTAGCCACCTCTGTGTGTGTTTGCACAGTTCTGTGTTTAGCCAGCTCTGGTATGTTCGGACAGTTCTGTGTTTAGCCAGCTCTGGTATGTTCGGACAGTTCTGTGTTTAGCCAACTCTGTTTACACAGTTCTGTGTTTAGTCAACTCTGTTTACAAAGTTCTGTGTTTAGTCAACTCTCTGTATGTTAACACAGTTCTGTGTTTAGCCAGCTCTGGTATGTTCGGACAGTTCTGTGTTTAGCCAACTCTGTTTACACAGTTCTGTGTTTAGTCAACTCTGTTTACAAAGTTCTGTGTTTAGTCAACTCTCTGTATGTTAACACAGTTCTGTGTTTAGCCAGCTCTGTGTATGTTTGCACAGTTCTGTGTTTAGCCAACTCTCTGTATGTTCTCAGTTTTGTGTTCAGCCTGTTTAGCCAACTCTGTTTACACAGTTCTGTGTTAGCCAACTGTCTGCATGTTTACAGTTGTGTGTTTGGCCAACTCTCTCTATGTTATCATTCTATGTTTATAACCAGTCCTTTATATGTTCACATATTTCTGTATATAGCCAACTCTATGTTTACACAGTTATTTGCTTAGCCAACCCTCCATATGTTTTTAGTTATGTGTTTAGTCAACCCTTCGTTTGTTTACAATTCTCCATTCAGCCAATCTCCAGTATGTTTACACAGCTCTAATAATAGATGATGATACTGGTGTCTGTGTGTTACTAGTAGTGATGTTAGAATGTTCTTACACACAATGGTTCCTGCTTGTCATAACAGATGTGTTTGTATTCACAGGTCTCACTTAGAACGAGCATTAAAAGATTCCCAGGAACAGGTTGCACATCTGAGGAAAAAGCTATACGAGGTACAAATCATATACATAAAATGTAGATGCCAAAACTGGAAATAATTTTGTTTTTGATGTAGGCTTACAATGCATACACATATGGTGGGGTGGGGGGCACAGCATGAAACTGATATGGTAATTTAATAACAATTGGTGGGGGAGGGGGCGGGATATAAAAAAATCTTAGTCATGAAGGTGAGCTGAAATAAAAAGTTGCAGCACAATGGGGTGGAGGAGATGTTGATTTTTTGGCATGTGTAACATTTCTCTTGACAAACTTCAAAATTGAGAGATGGTGGGGCTGAAGAAATCCTGCTGCATTGTGAATGGGAGCTTCAATAGAATTCATCAGTGACTTTTTTTTGCATAATTTAATTTTTTATTGTAGTTGCCAATTTAGGAATTGATGGACATGCTCTCAATGATAACCATCTAAATGCATGCATGTTAAATACTATTTTAGGCAAATGAAAAAGCTGACAGTCAGAAAAGACAGTTTCGTGTTAACATAGAAGAGCTGAGGGCCAAACTTCATGAAACCATTGTGAACAGGGACACTATCCTCGAATTAAGGTAACTGTATGGCTAAGTCACTTGACATGTTCAGATAGTGATTGTGACATAGTGTCTCTGGTAGTCACTGAACATGTGTAGACTAGTTAGTGACAGTGTCAGTGGTAGTCACTCAACATGTAGACCAGTTAGCAGGGTTTGTACTCAGTCTGGAAATCCTTGAAAAGTATGGAATTTATATTTTTCATTTTCCAGGTCTTGGGAAAAAGTATGGAAAAGACAATTTTGTGTGCAAGTTTTGAAAAAGTATGAAAAAATAGCAAATTTCAGTAACTTACATAATGTCGCCCGAACGCAATCTCCTTTTACATGCAATCATTAACATTCGGAAGCTAATTGGGAGTTTCCGATTTTGTACATCTGTGCAGTGTGCATTCGGAAGTTGGTCGGATATCTTAAAATAAGCGGGTTGTCACTTGTGGGACATCATGGTCATCATAATCTGTGAAAAGTAAGTCTGGAAAATGGTTTAATGTGTCTTGGAAAAGGTCTGGAAAAAGTATGGAAATTAGTTTTGAAAAAGGTGTGAACTATGGAGTTAGTGATAGTGAATGTTTCACTGATGCTTACTGAATGTGTATGTAGTCCAGTTAATAATAGCAACAGTGTCACCAATAGACACTGAACACATGCAGATCAGTTAGTGATAGTGACTGTCATTGACAATTACATAATGTGTGTAGTGCTAGTTAGGTGGGCCCATTGGGCTATTTCTCGTTCCAGCCAGCGCACCACGACTCGTATATCAAAGGCCGTGGTATGTGCTATCCTGTCTGTAGGATGGTGCATATAAAAGATCCCTTGCTAAGTACTGATGGAAAAATGTAGCGTCTCTAGTCTAAGACTATAATGTCAAAATTACCAAATGTTTGATAAATAATGATTAATAAATCAGTGTACCTAAACAAACAAACTTTAACTTTGTAGTGGTAGTTATTGACAGTGTCACTAATGACGACAGATACATTAGTGGTGATATTAAACACAACAATATATCAACCAGAAATAAACTAAAATTATTTTAAAATAAACTCTGATTCTTATATAACATTGCTTTACTTATGTCAGTCAGAAATATACAATAATAATCCTTTATTTCTTCAGGCAAAAGGAGGCTGTTTCTCATGAGACTTTGATCAGTAAACTCCAGTCAACAGTACAAGAACTACACGAGAAGTACCAGACCATAGACAGGGTAAAGTAAATCTGTAACTCCAGTCAGTGGTGTTAGTACCAGATTGTGTAAATATATACTTTATTACAATAGGTCTATTGACTTTTGAGCATTCACAAAATACATATTAATAAAATGAAATATGGTGGTATATGAACACAATCATACAAACATTACCAATTGATAACTCCAATCAGTGGTTTTAGTACCAAATTACTGACATGGAAAAATATGTAATGCTATACATTTGATGTAATACAAAAGAACAAAATATGGTTGTGTCTTAGGTTTTTTATTTTATTATTTGCCTTAATATATTTTTTATGGGGAGACCTTGTTCAGATACTTGTATAATTCTTATCACTGCATGTGATTTTTTTATGGTTAAAATACATGTATGCACACACAGAGACACACCAAACTATTTGAAATTAAGTATTTTGGTTTTTCACTTTATTTTTTCATAGAAAATGTTAAATATGTTCAGTAGTTTATAGCTAATATGAAAAAATATATAATATTAATTTTCAAATGAACAATTAAGTATATAAATGTTGATGAACCTAAAAACATTTAATCACCAAGAACCAAACAAATTACACCCCTCTTAATTGCCTTCAAAACTCATATATATATTGGTGTGTGTGGGGGGAGTATAAGAGATGGTTGTGGTTTCCTTGGGGTTTTTTTTTTTTAGCATGAAATGTAAGACAGTCTCCTTAATTGATCAACTAATATGATCGTAATTTCAATCACTGTGTTGTTGCACACATATGCAGTATTTAACTCCCCTCTTTTATGTATTTTTTTATTTTTTTTGCAGGCTCTCATTGAGGCTACAAAGAAACTGGATGTATGTAGCGAATCCAAGTGTACAATGGAGACCACACTTGGCGAGATACAGACCATTCTGTCGGAGAAGGAGAAGAAACACGGGAAGGCGTACTTTGACTGCGACCCGATTTGTCAGCAGAAGTGCTCAATACTCCCTCTCACACTGAAGAGATGTTTGGAGCTCATGGAGGGTGACCTAGAGGCCAAGAAAATAAAACTGTCAGCGGTATGTGGTGAAAGATTGTGTTTCTTTGTAGGATGTAATTCAAGGGATAATATGTACAGTGTCAGATGTAATATTGTTCTAGGGAAGGAGTGTAATCATTAAAAAAGGACACCTTTGCAGCATATAAAAAGGGCATCTATAGTGTTCAAAAGTACACTAACAAACATGCAGACTTGTCGACTTTCCCAGATTCCACAGGAGACTCCCAATATTTGATCAAACCTCCCGGTCTCCTACCGGAAGGATGTTTCTCCAGCAAAATCCTTATTTTCTAATTTTATAAAAATGTCAAGCTACTGTGGCCATGTATTGACATACAGAGTTGCCATATATAATACTAAAATTGATGAATCCAGTTTAGACCTAATAACACTTCTGACTTGTGAAATATAAGTTGGCAATGTGTTTTGTGATTTTCTCTATATGCTGATTGGGGGGGGGGGGGGACGTAGCCCAGTGGTAAAGCGTTCGCTTGATGAGCAGTCGGTCTAGAATTGATGCCCAACAGTGGACCCATTGGGCTATTTCTCATTCCAGCCAGTGTTCCACAACTGGTGCAACAAAGGCCATGGTATGTACTATCCTGTTAGTGGGATGGTGCATATAAAAGACCCATTGCTGCTAATCGATAAGAGTAGCCCATGAAGTGGTGACAACAGGTTTACTCTCTCAATTTCTGTGTGGTCCTTAATCATATGTCTGATGCCATATAACCATAAATAAAATGTGTTGAGTGCATCATTAAATAAAATATTTTCTTCCTTCCTTCTGCAGATGGAAGAGGAGCTGTCTGTGTTGAAGTTGTCTACATCGGAGAAAGAACGACTTCTCACCCAAGTCCATCAGGAAACGTAAGTATTACTGATTACAGATCATTGTGTTTTGTTTTTTGTTATTTTTTCTATTCATGATTTAATATTTTTTTGACAGAACTTGATAGTCCAAAATTGCAAAAAAATAGAGAACCACATATGTTTCTTGTTTGGTATGTTGCGCATGTTTACATACACAGTTGTTAACTCAAAATGGATTAAATCTAGAATGGTTGATGTAAACAGTGGTGTATAAATGAAGTTATAATTATTTGAAACAAATATATATATTTTTAGTAGATTGACATCTAGTAGACTTTTTTTTCAGCCTGATTTTAATAACAATTATTTATTTCACATTAGCTTTTATTAATAAAAAGGATTTAATTAATTTCAGACTAAAACGAGAAAGTGAAGATGCCACAAAACGGTAAACCATATTTACACAGCTTTTTAATAGTTTGTTTTTGTGGGCTTTTTTGGGGGTGGGGGGGGTTTCTGGTGTAAAGACTTAATAAAAAGAAAAATATTTTTATTGTTTATATTCTGATAGGTTTTTTTTGGTACTCTTAAAATAAAGTATTTTATTGTTGTTTTATTCTAGCGTGAGCCAGCTGTCAAGTGATTTGGAACAGCAGTTGGATGCAGCCAATGAACGGGCAAAGAATGCCAGAGCACAAGCTTCTGCCTTGCAGTCTCAGATGAATATGCTAGAGTAAGACGCTGCTCTTTACTGAGTAGCCATTCATTGCATGTTGTCATTATTTCTATAAGCTGACGTAGCCCAGTGGTAAAGCGTTTGCTTGATGCGCGGTCGGTCTAGGATTGATTCCCATCGGTGGACCCATTGGGCTATTTCTCATTCCAGCCAGTGCTCCATAACTGGTGTAACAAAGGCCATGGTATGTACTATCCTGGCTGTGGGATGGTGCATATAAAAGATCCCTTGCTGCTAATTGAAAAGAGTAGCCCATGAAGTGGCGACAGCGGGTTTCCTCTCTCAATATCTGTGGTCATTAACCATATGTCTGATGCCATATAACTAAATACAATGTGTTGAGTGCGTCGTTAAATAAAACATTTCCTTCCTTCCTTCTGTAAGCTGAACACTGTGTCTTGTCACAAAAGTAGTGGAATACAAAATATAGATGTTCGTTTTTTTGCTATGTTTCATTTCTTCTGTGTTATAGGATTATGTTATGAATTCGTACTGTTGTCGTAGTTAAAAATTGTAAATTTAATTGTACATGTAAGTAGGTGTGTCAAACTTTTATGTTTAGCTGTTCTTCACCAACTACTAGTATATATGTTACAGGTAGTTAAATAACATTTTGTATACCATATACTACCCATTATTATTGTATTATTATTATTATTACTAACAGTTATCTTTGATCATCTGTAAGGTCAAGTGACATCCAGAAATGTTTCTTTATTTCACTATTAATATAATATAGGCCCTAGTCTTTCTGTTGTAAATAATATTTCTAGTCGTCTCACTCTTGTCATAAAAAAATCAAGTTTTCATTGATAGAGATATTGATTATTGATAGAAATTATAATACAGTTGAATCCCGTTGACTCGAACCCCGTCGGTGCTGAGAAAGTGCTCGACCCATCGGGTAGTTTGACCTAACCATTCAGTTAACATCATGTAAGTGCAACTTGAGACTTCGTTTTTTGGTTCGAGCATTGCAGTGTATTCAATCTTTCCGAGTTTGACCCAGAAATGTTGCTTCATTTCACTATTAGTATAATATAGTCTTTCTGTTGTAAATAATATTTCTAGTCGTCTCACTCTTGTCATCAAAAAATCAAGTTTTCATTGATAGAGACATTGATTATTGATAGAAATTATAATATTATGAAATGTTTTGTTTTTTAAGACAGTGGATTAACTGTGGCTCTTCAAGTTTTCATGAATTTACTACATTCTCTTCAACTAGTGGTTGATTGTATTAAGCGGGGGACTGCTGTTATGTTTTTAAGTAACATATTCATCTGTGTGTGACGTTTGTTACAGGAGCCAGCACGCCCAGCAGACGAAGTTAAAGGAAGACACGATCTCTGAGATGGAGACCAAGATCAGTCAGCTTAAAGCAGATTACAATCAGGATCGAGCCCAGTGGCAGCAAACGGTAGACAGTTGGTTTATCTGTTCATCCATTCTTGATCATCTTAATAACAATATCCACCCATCCATCCATTACCCAAATGAATGAATGAACGAATGAATGAATGTTTAACAACACCCCAGCACAAAATACACATCGGCTATTAGGTGTCACAAATGGTAAGTATATGAAAATATTATTTATATATATTTATGTAAAACCACAGTGTAAGGAGCTGTGGGGGGAAAGTATAATACAGTATATAAAATCAAGTGAACTATATCTTAAAACTTTGTATAGAAGTCAAAGTGATTAAATTTTTTTACAATTAACATTGGATGGAATTTAAAAGATTCAAAACCATCCATTACCCAAACACACAACCATTCATCAATCCATCCATCTTGACAACAATATCCACCCATCCATCTGTCCATCCATCCATTACCCAAACACACAACCATTCATCCATCTGTCCATCTTGACAACAATATCCACCCATCCATCTATCCATCCATCCATCCATTACCCAAACACACATCCATTCATCTATCCGTCTATCTTGACAACAATATCCACCCGTCCATCCATCCATCCATTACCCCAAAACACAACCATCCATCCATTACCCAAACATACAACCATTCATCCATCCGTCCATCTTGACAACAATATCCACCCATCCATCTGTCCATCCATCCATTACCCAAACACACAACCATTCATCCATCTGTCCATCTTGACAACAATATCCACCCATCCATCTATCCATCCATCCATCCATTACCCAAACACACATCCATTCATCTATCCGTCTATCTTGACAACAATATCCACCCGTCCATCCATCCATCCATTACCCAAACACACAACCATTCATCCATCCGTCCATCTTGACAACAATATCCACCCATCCATCTATCCATCCATCCATCCATTACCCAAACACACATCCATTCATCCATCCGTCCATCTTGACAACAATATCCACCCATCCATCTGTCCATCCATCCATCCATTACCCAAACACACAACCATTCATCCATCCGTCCATCTTGACAACAATATCCACCCATCCATCTATCCATCCATCCATCCATTACCCAAACACACAACCATTCATCCATCCATCCATCTTGACAACAATATCCACCCATCCATCTGTCTATCCATCCATTACCCAAACACACAACCATTCATCCATCCGTCCATCTTGACAACAATATCCACCCATCTATCCATCCATCTGTCCATCCATCCATCCATTACCCAAACACACAACCATTCATCCACCCATCCATCTGTCTATCTATTACCCAAACACACAGAAATGGTTCTGTAAGCAGTTGTTGGAATTCTCTGCAGAATATGTCTCACCCATAGCATCTTTCTACTTTTATGTTCACTGTACAGGTGTTCTAATTTATGAGAGAGAGAGAGAGAGAGAGAGAGAGAGAGAGAGAGAGAGAGAGAGATTGATTGATTGATTGAGATTGATTGATTGGGGTTGGATTTTGATGTGTTAACAAATGTTTTGATTTTACTCAATAGAGGGATACTGTGTGGTTGTCAATGGTTGTAACATGTTCTAATTTTACTCAACAGAGGGAGACACTGTGTGATTGTCAATGGTTGTAACATGTTCTAATTTTACTCCATAGAGGGAGACACTGGAGGCTGACCTGGACGAAACACGCAGGGAACTAACCAGCATCCGATCCGAGAGAGATCAGTTCAGTCATAAATCTGTTTCCATGGAAACATCCAATGAACACCTGCAGGTAAGTAATCCAGTTAGCAAGATGAAATAATATTATGGTATATTGTCTCATTACTATGGTAATTAAAAAAGTACTGTAATATGCAGTGCTAACAGTTCAGTGCTTTCTGACCACAGCGGTACAGTATTTCATCACAATGAACCAGCAGTGTGTATAAGCATAGGTTACAGTCCTTTAAGTTGCCATTATGTTTTCAGATTTCATTTTATTATAAATGGTAACAATTTGAAAGTAAATACACAGCAATCCTAGTATAAATAATGCAAATTCCATTGCAAATCAATTTTGCGATAATTTTCTCATCAGCACTGTGTATTGTTTGTTCGTACTTTCAAACATGGACACTGATTGAACAACGCGTTGCAAGTGTTCGTTTTTTCTAAATCTACATGATGAAAGTGTAGTCATGTGTATGAGGTATGCAACACTTGCAATTCCCCACGGAAATCAGCACTACCATGGAGACTGCAATGGAGTTTTTAATTCTCTGTGGCACTTTTTTTTCCATGGACTATTCATGTATTTGATTTGTTTTCAAGGTTTATTTCATTTCAACTTATTTTTGTGCTTATATCCAGGTTAATTAAGGTTCAAGCATACTGTCCTGGACACACATACACCTCAGCTATATGGGCTGTCTGTCCAGGACACTGGGTTAGTTATTAGTTGGTTAGTGAGAGAGAAGAGGGTGTAGTGGCCTTGCACCTACCCATTGAGCCCTTATGAATGCGCTCTGGGTTGGAGCCAGTACAGGGCTGTGAACCCTGTACCTACCAGCCTGTAGTCCAATGGCTTAACCACGACACCACTGAGGCCAGTCTGTTTTCAACAGCATAATATTTTTTTTTTGCTGTGAACGTTTTCTTACTTGCAGGGGTTGGGTGTGTATATGGTGCTCTAGGCACATACTTGTAAACATTTTGGTGATCTCATGTGTGTTCTGCATTACGAACACCATCATAGTGACAAGTCAGTCTTTACGTACATTTTTCAGAGTTCAGTATCTCATCTTCAGATGGAGTTGGAAAGAGAAAGAGAACGAAACACCCAGCACAGAGAAAGGGAGGAAACTCTGCACACCAAACTGATGGCTGCTGAATTGGAGTTATCCCACAAACAGCAAGACGTGGACAGACTTGAGAAGATGTTGGAGGTTGTCAAACAGGAATGTAGCAACCAGATCAAAGAGATGGTGAGTTGTCTTCAGTAGGTCAGATGGTGAGAAATGACATCAGTCAGATCAAAGGGGTGGTGAGTAATGTCATCAACCAGATCAAAGATATGGTGAGTAATGTCATCAGTCTGATCTAAGAGATGGTGAGTAATGTCATCGACCAGATCAAAGATATGGTGAGTAGTGACATCCATAGGTCAGACATGTTGTCTAATGACATTAACCAAATGAGTAGCAGCTGTTATAAGTCAAATGTTTACATCATTTTGTTATTTTCTTGTATCTACTTTGAAAGAATTCTAGTATTTTGTCAGTGCTGTATATCATCTGAACAAACATTTAGCTTTTTTTAATATTCCAGGTTGGCACTGCAGAAAAATTAGAAAGGGACAGATACACAGAACAATTGAACAGTCTCCAATCACAGCTGACATCGATGACAGAGAAGTTCCACAAAGTGACTGCTGAGCTGGATCTCATCAGAAGTGAATCAGAGAAGCTCAAACAGCAGCTGCAAGCTGTAACACAAGAACTGGACTCTGCAAAATCTCAGTTACAGTCTGCCGTGACTGAGAAACAGCAGCTGTCGCAGACTGTTACCGACCTGAAGAGGGACGTGGATCGACTCGGCAAAGAACGAGACTACTACTTTGGACAGGTGGATGAGAAGAACGAGGTCCTCTCGCAGGTCGCCAGCCACAAGGAACGGCTGAATGCACAGCTCGAGGAAAAGACTCTCAACCTCCTCACGCTGAAGCAGCAGTCGGAAAACATCTCTCAACTGGTCGAGGTCAATTCCAGGACCAACGAAAACATCCGGGAGGAAAAGGAACGCATCTTGGCGCTGCTCACCGAGAAGACCGTGGCCCTGAAGGAGATGGAGGTGCTGCACGATAATCTCAGTAAGAAACTGAAGATCCGGGAGAAGAGGATTGCGGAAGCGGAGGAGGAGCGACAGAGGTTAGTGGCGGACTTGGGGATGAGGAACGAGCAGGTGAATGTCCTGCTGCAGGAGAAGGAGAAGTTGTATGAGGAGCTGAAGGAGAGCCGATTAGAAGTGGCCGGTGTCACGGCCAGCAGGAGCTCCATGAAGGAGGAAATCTTCAAACAGAAAAACTACTATGAAACGGAGATTACAAGGCTGCAAGCAAAACTGAAAAGTTAGAATTTCTCTTTACGTTTTTTTTTAATTATTTTTTTTAGTAATATTGATTTGTCTATCATTTGGTAGTAATGATTTTTATATAAAAAAAATTATTATTGTATTTGTGTGATAATTTTTGTATTAATTATTTTGTATTTTTAATAGGTTTTTAAATTTTAAAATTAAAGGAAGATTTAGAATTCTTATTTATATTTCTTTTAGTATTGTTGTCTTGTCTATCATTTATATATAATGATGTTTATATTATTTTTATATAGCATTTTTGTGATAAATTATTTTACTTCTGTTTTGGAGTTTAAATGTTTTTAAATATTAAAAGTAAAGGCAAGAAGGAAAAGGAAAAGTTAGAATTCTTAGTTATGTTTTTTTAGTAATGTTGTCTTGTCTATCATTTATTAATAATGATTTTTTTAAATTTTTGTTTTATTATTATTGCATCTGTATGATAATTTTTGTATTACTGTATTGGAGTTTAAATGTTAATAAATATTAAAATTAATGGCCAGAAGAAAAATTAAATGTTAGAACTCTTATTTATGTTTCTTTTAATAATGTTGTCAAGTCTAATTTTTATAAGTCATGATTTAGTATTATTTTTATACTTTATTGGTGTAATAAGTTTTTTTAAATTTAAAATTAAAGGGTAGAAGGAAAACTAAAGAAATATAATTCTTCTTTGCCTTACTTATAGTAATGTTACATCATTTGTGATTTATAAATGCTTTTTATATTATTATTATTATTATTATTATTATTACATCAATTTAATAATTTGGCATTACTTTATTGGAATTAAAATTTCAAGAAGTATTAAAAGCTGTGATTAAGCAAGCTGGTTTCCATAAAACTGGAAAACACTGATCTTGATATAGCTTACTTTGTGATGCTCATTGGTTATTGCAGGTGCAGAAAATGACTTGATATTAGCACAGAAGACAATAAGAAGTAAACATTGCTTGGACAACAAAGGTGTTTTTTTAATTTTATTTTTCTTAATGTTTTTGAATTAGTTATAGGACTTCTTACCAAGGAACCAGCCTCGGTGGCGTCGTGGTAGGCCATCGGTCTACAGGCTGGTAGGTACTGGGTTCGGATCCCAGTCGAGGCATGGGATTTTTAATCCAGATACCGACTCCAAACCCTGAGTGAGTGCTCCGCAAGGCTCAATGGGTAGGTGTAAACCACTTGCACCGACCAGTGATCCATAACTGGTTCAACAAAGGCCATGGTTTGTGCTATCCTGCCTGTGGGAAACGCAAATAAAAGATCCCTTGCTGCTAATCGGAAGAGTAGCCCATATAGTGGCGACAGCGGGTTTCATCTCCAAATCTGTGTGGTCCTTAACCATATGTCTGACGCCATATAACCGTAAATAAAATGTGTTGAGTGCGTCGTTAAATAAAACATTTCTTTCTTTCTTTCTTACCAAGGAATCAAATTGCGCACAATGATTCTTTCTTTCAAAATCTCATCATGTGGAGTGAATGCAGGTTTGCTGTGGTATTAAAATTCAAAGCAGACAGACCGGCCCCAGTAACGTCGTGGTTAGGCCATTGGTCTACAGGCTGGTAGGTACTGGGTTCGGATCCCAGTCGAGACATGGGATTTTTAATCCAGATACCGACTCTAAACCCTGAGTGAGTGCTCCGCAAGGCTCAGTGGGTAGGTGTAAACCACTTGCACCAACCAATGATCCATAACTGGTTCAACAAAGGTCATGGTTTGTGCTATCCTGCCTGTGGGAAGCACAAATAAAAGATCCCTTGCTGCCTGTCATAAAAGAGTAGCCTATGCGGTGACAGCGGGTTTCCTCTAAAAAACCAGTGTCAGAATGACCAAATGTTTGACGTCCAATAGCCGATGATAAGATAAAAAATCAATGTGCTCTAGTGGCGTCGTTAAATAAAACAAACTTTACAAGGCCACCCCAAGAAAATATTTTGTTATGACAGACTGTTTACTTGTTATGTGTAAATTACATTTATCAATGGCTAGACAGATCTTGCAGTGTTAACAGTAGACCTCTCTGATATATATAATATATATATTATCCTACTGTTCCTTTTCGTTTATCTCCATAGATCTTCTCCAGTCTTTCATCTTCTTTTGCTGTCCACCTCCACATCCCAGTCCTTGTCTCACCACCATGACAGGTGTTTGTCTTTTGTGTCCATGTGTGCCACAAATGTGCCATTCCTATCAGCTTTTGGTGTGGATTTAGTCTAACTACTAGGAAGAACTTCCTTTTGCTGTCCACCTCCACATCCCAGTCCTTGTCTCACCACCATGACATGTGTTTGTCTTTTGTGTCCATGTGTGCCACAAATGTGCCATTCCTATCAGCTTTTGGTGTGGATTTAGTCTAACTACTAGGAAGAACTTCCTTTTGCTGTCCACCTCCACATCCCAGTCCTTGTCTCACCACCATGACATGTGTTTGTCTTTTGTGTCCATGTGTGCCACAAATGTGCCATTCCTATCAGCTTTTGGTGTGGATTTAGTCTAACTACTAGGAAGAACTTCCTTTTGGGAAATAGCTTATACATATTTTACTCTTTGGACTCATGTAAGATAATTATGTGATATAATGTATTGGCTGTCATGATTTTAACATATCATTATTTTCTAATTCACAATTTTCCACAGTTAAAATTACTCTTATACAAAGGATGACAGGGATATATACACATGTATATATATATATTTATTAATATAGAAATCACGCTAGTCTTGCCCTTTAATTAGCACTGTGTAGAAATGTGTGTGAAAATAATGCAATAATTTCAGTGATTGTTATTCATACATGTTCTCATTTTGTTCTAGCCGTGCGCTATGCTGATAAGATGCAGAAGGAGATCACCAACAAGAGGTCAGAGGTCGACAGCCTTCAGTCGAAATTGAGAAAACTTGATGACAAAGTGGACATGCTGCTCAAAGTACGGACTCAGTTTTACACATATGGCTCAAATACCACTCGTACTTTCCATGCTGCTGAAAATATATGATAATCATTCATATTTACCATGCAGCAAAAATGTACTGATCTATAATTTCCATGCTATTGAAAATACACGCTGATTAAAATGCTTCATATAGCTCAAAGAACATACTTAAACATGCTTTCCAATCTGATAGATTGTATACCATTTAATGTTAAGTAATCTAGTATATAACCAGTATAGGTCCAGAATTACATTTGTGTTATTTATGATGTTGGCTTTGCTTATTTGAAATTTATTTGATGTGGATATGATGTATATGTTTGTATGATGTGAGTCTCGTGTGAAGTATTGAAAGATGTTGGCCTTGTATGACATTTTGTATGATTTTGGCTTGATCTGAAATTTGCATATTGTTGACCTGGCTGGCCTGGTATTTGAATGATATACTGACCTGATATGATGAAGACATATAATATTTGGATGGATATATTACTAATATATGATGTAGACCTGGTATCTTAATGAAGTCTGTATAATGGAAGAAAATGGTTTATTTAACGACGCACTCAACACATTTTATTTTACGGTTATATGGCGTCTGACATATGGTTAAGGACCACACTGATATTGAGGGAGGAAACCCGCTGTTTCCATTTCATGGGCTACTCTTTTCGATTAGCAGCAAGGGATCTTTTATATGTACCATCCCATAGACAGGATAGCACATACCATGGCCTTTGATGTACCAGTCGTAGTGCACTGGCTGGAGCGAGAAATAGCCCAATGGACCCACTGACAGGGATCGATCCCAAACTGACCTCGCATCAAGCGAGCACTTTACCACTGGGCTACGCTGTATGATGGAGACTGTTTTGTAAGTATTGTTGATAATACCATGTGTTACAGGAGAAGTCCATGATACAGAAGGACAAGGATCAACTGAAGAAAGCGTTGATGAAGTCCATCAATAACTGTGAGCAGCTCTCTGAGGAGCTTCAGACCTGTCTTAGTAAGAACAACAAACTGCAGGAGAACGTGGGCCAGCTCGAGGCGGCCGTTGAGAAGGTGAGTCTCTGTAAGAACAACAAACTGTAGGAGAATGTGCGGAGGCTGTTGAGAAGGTGGGTCACTGTAAGAACAACAAACTGCAGTAGAACGTGGGACAGCTCGAGGCGGCCGTCGAGAAGGTGAGTCACTGTAAGAACAACAAACTGCAGGAGAACGTGGGCCAGCTCGAGGCGGCCGTCGAGAAGGTGAGTCTCTGTAAGAACAACAAACTGTAGGAGAATGTGCGGAGGCTGTTGAGAAGGTGGGTCACTGTAAGAACAACAAACTGCAGTAGAACGTGGGACAGCTCGAGGCGGCCGTCGAGAAGGTGAGTCACTGTAAGAACAACAAACTGCAGGAGAACGTGGGCCAGCTCGAGGCGGCCGTTGAGAAGGTGAGTCTCTGTAAGAACAACAAACTGTAGGAGAATGTGCGGAGGCTGTTGAGAAGGTGGGTCACTGTAAGAACAACAAACTGCAGTAGAACGTGGGACAGCTCGAGGCGACCGTAGAGAAGGTGAGTCACTGTAAGAACAACAAACTGCAGGAGAACGTGGGCCAGCTCGAGGCGACCGTAGAGAAGGTGAGTCACTGTAAGAACAACAAACTGCAGGAGAACGTGGGCCAGCTCGAGGCGACCGTAGAGAAGGTGAGTCACTGTAAGAACAACAAACTGCAGGAGAACGTGGGCCAGCTCGAGGCGGCCGTAGAGAAGGTGAGTCTCTGTAAGAACAACAAACTGCAGGAGATTGTGGGCCAGATCGAGGCGACCGTCTAGGTGAGTCACTGTAAGAACAACAAACTGCAGGAGAACGTGAGGTGGCCATCGAGAAGGTGAGTCACTGTAAGAACAACAAACTGCAGGAGAATGTGGGCCAGCTCGAGGCGGTTGTCGAGAAGGTGAGTCACTGTGATGGGTTAACACTTGGTTACTTCAACACAAGGCAAGAATGTTTTAACATTTTAAGAAGTCCAAAATTGTGGGGAATGGAGATATAGAGAATAACTAGTTAACGATGTCGAATATCTGCTTTAAAGGCATACTGTTACAGATTTAAGGACCTTATTTCTCAAAACATTTATAATAAATGAAAATTACATTAATTTTTTAATACAAAATCTAGCTATCGCATCACTTCAAATGAACCATGATGGAGTGAAATCCATGTCAATCCTCTTGGCAATTTTAGTTTAATTATTTTCACAAAACATCATTAATAAGTGGAGTATGGTGGTTACATAGATGTTTGAATAAAGTACATTTAGGGGGAAATCAAATATATTTTTGTTCAGATAATACTTTGTTAGGCCATTTAATAGGTCAGTGGTCGGTGACAATATGCCTTTAATATCCTGTGAAGGTAACAATGTGAATTTCTCATTCGGCCTGAACAGGATAAAGCAGATATCCGATGTCATTAACTAGTTATTACCTTTATCCTGCAGACTATAAAAATTAAGGGGAAAAGCTATTATTTCTGTTATTTCATCCATATTGTATGATGACCTAGAGGTCAAATGATAAAATTTAGTAATTTAGCTATTCATGTGATGTCACATGAGTGACGTCAAAAGTCATATCCTGCTGGTATAAACCAAAAATGATAGTATAATTTTATTATGACAGCAGGTTTCCTTGTTTTTATGAAATATAAAAAGCATTTCTTGTGTTATTTTGCCGTTTACATGACGTCACCCAACGTTAATATCAGCTCAAACAATAAAGTCACGTGGTCGTGCAAGACCAATTTATTCCGCATGGGCTGACATCATGGAATACGCCTGTCTTGCATGGCTAGGGATGGGAGAAATAATATGTCTTGTTTTAGCACCATAACCCACATTTGATATAATTTAGATCATTTTGAAAATATGTGTTGTATAAGCTCATAAAACTCCCCATTGACTCAGGTAGGACACGAACCCAGTGGCTACCACCTTTGAATCTAAAGACCAGTCCACTTTACCTGTGGGACTGATATCTGGTCAGTACATTTATCCTGTACACTGGCAGACAGTCCTCACATTACTTTTAAAATGTTAAGACCACTTTGATTGACTGTATATTATAATCTTCTGTTGCAGGCCATGATGGGCACGGCTACTCGGGCTCAGCTGGAGGGCTTTGAGCAGGAAATGGCCAGAGTTAAAATCAACCACCAGCTTGATTTGAAGGTTCAGTGTATAATAATAATATTGTAGAGATTCAAGCATAGATCAACATAACAATTGGCTATTACTGTAGCTAATATTTCACATTACTAAGGTTTAGCATATAATCTAAAGAAGAGTCGCTCTTAAATCAACATAATCTGCAGTAATATTTGTCATTTATTATAGCTAACACTTGAGTTCATATCACTATTATTTTCTAATAGAAGTCTGGTTTCATATTGGCCTTCAGGTAGTTGTATTGGCCTGGGGCATTGCCTGGCCAGATGACAGACGGCCAGAATAACTGTCCGAGGTTTTATTGTAGTCATATGTCATATCAAGAATGTCAATCTTCCTGGTTAATTGTAATTACCACTTCAGAAAACACTTTGCAAAGTTCAACTAATTGTTTTTCTAACTTTACATATTAATTTTCCAACAGCAGCTGTGATAGTGCCAGCTTTTGCTTTAAGTTTTACGTTAAAGTTTTGTTTAGATAATTTTCTCACTAACTGTAAGTCCTAAAATAAAAGTCCTAGGTGTATGAAACTTGCTTTATAGTTGCACCTGTGTATGTTCATCACAGTGTTTATGGTAGTCGAGACATTTCATTCTGCAGAATTCTTATTCTTCAAATTTTCTCCAAAATGCATTCGGTACAGTTTTAAGAGAATAAAATTCCTGTCTTGCCTTGACAGGAAGCTGAACAGAATGCACAGACAAGATCTCTGCACATTGCTCAGCCTTCGTCGAGTAGTCCCGTCCAGCAAGCAAGGTTACCAAGGCAACCAGTTGATGAAGATGGTGGAGCTAACACTGTGCGATCCCGACAAGCTGCTGAGGTTACTCGGACAGTGACGTCGTGCGATGCTCATCGGTCGAAACCTGTCACAGAGACTGGAAACAAGTCTAAGAATGTAAGTCATCTACAAAATATGTATGTGGCCTGGTGTTTATAAAACCTTTAGAGTCTGAGACAGTGATGTCATGACAATTAATGCCATACAAATTGTATGCCTGTGATGTCATTAAAGATTGAGTTTAGATTTTAAAAGTTTTATAAGCACAGGCCCTGGAATTGTATGTACAATTTTTTTATTGTGGCTAGAATTTTTTTTTAAATTACTGATCCCATGGCTAGTAGATTTTATAAGCATTTAAAAAAAAAAATCAATCCCCTTTTACCAAAATAACATACGGGGAGTAACTCATTCGGAAAATGTCTGCTACTTTCGGTTTCAGAAAATGCAACAGGCCGAATTGTCCCGACTGTTTAATGTTTGCTGAAATGAGAATTTTGGGATATTTATATTGTTAAAAAAGAACATGGAATTTATAAAATGACGTGTTATTATTATGTTTGTTGTCATCGTAATGGCTACGAAGCGTGTTGGCGCCTATTTAAATGGCTTTGCACTGACATTCAGTGTTGCAATATATAAAACTATCCAATTTAGTCCTAATAACGCCTCTGAATTATAAAACATCTTCCCACTAGATTACATAATGCAACTCTGACGAATCTGAAGTGCCAGACTCTGGCAGCGATACACCGGATGCGTATGTTACAATCACATGTCACAGCAAGACAATGAAAAGACCAATTAGCTATATAAACATACTTGTGTCAGTTAATTTTGTATGTTTGTGCATTAAAATGTTGGTAACAAGCGTACACTTCAAGATATTATTTTTGTACAATTAATAAATGTTGTGTTTGACATAAAGTTACTCACGGAAATGGGTATAATTCCGGTATATTTCACCAATGTCTGTAATGAGGTTTTACTTATGATTAATGGAAATACAATGTTTATTGCATCATTATGATGATTTTAAATGAGTACCACGCCACTGTTCCTCAATATAGTAAAAACTGAATGTTAATTTATACGATTTATATAAATTTGTCTTAGGTACTTAGGTACACAAACCTCAAATGATGTAATGTAACCTGTAAATATAATACCATAAATGTACAAATTAATTTTTTAATTTCTTGTTCGTGTTCTTAACATTTTTGGATACATTTTAAAAGAGTTATTTTTTTAATATATATAAAATCATAATATTTAAACTTTAAAAAAAAAAAAAATATATATATATATATATATAATTATATATATATATATATATATATTTTTTTTTTTTTTTTAATTATTATTATTATTATTATTTTTTTTTTTTAAGGTTAACATATATATATGACATTATGTAGTGTTCATATAATTATTTTAAAAACCTTGCGATTTTGGGTTAAATTGTGTGAATTTTAAAAATCTCCTGCTTTTTCAACACACACCTTCTGCTTTCTCTTAACTAAAGGTTGACAGGTCTGCCTGGTACTTCAAAAATTATGAAGTGTTGCAGTCGTCAGCTATCCAGTTTATACAGAGAAAAATATGTTATGTTTAACTTTTGTTCTTGGTGGTCTCATTTTTGTGGATTCAACAAATTTAAAAACACAAAATGTCATACATGTATACATATTATACAGATTTATGATACTACCTTTTCGGTCCACAAAATTTAGTATCCAACAGAATGTGTTTGTTAGCAAAAGCATGAAAATTTAAGCACACAACAATAAAGGATTTCTCAGTATATCCAGCTACTTCAAGTGTGATAGGTAGATTTGTCTTCTCTTAGATGTAGACAGCTGACATGTATAGGATGATACCGGCCTCGGTGGTGTCG